>NW_022683792.1:990636-998030 GCF_011630105.1 Anneissia japonica | reverse complement strand
GTGTATGTACTGTACGTACCATCTCAAAAAAAAAATGCTATCTTTTCGAGGCTAATTTAGCAAACTAAAGAGGGGGCTTCAATTAGAGATGGGTTCATCCCGAGATTAAGCCTCCTTGGCTTCAATTCGAGGTTTTACGGTATGCCATCATTTATTGAGATGCATGCTTTCATGCAGGCAAGTTCTCTAAACTTATGAGGTTGATTCAATATAGAAATACATATTTTATTTAACCTAACATAACAATCACCCTCTAAATTCTCCACCACATCTCTCGTTATAGCCTATAGTAGGCCTATTTCAAGATAATTGTATAGTTGTTTGATGTCATAACAGGGCCTATTGTTATTGCTTTACCATCATCACTGTTGCATTATTTTTCTTCTTTTTGTTGCATTGAGTAAGCTTTATTTTCTACTTTCTAAAATAATACGTATGGGATTTGCCGATTCTACCTAAGTGATCAGTTTCGGTGACAAATAAAATGCTGATACACGTCTATACTAACTGCACCAGTCATCAATCATCTGATCAGAATCCCCTAATCAGGTTTGGTGACGGCATCATGAATGGTGATGTCACCGAAACTGATACTTATCAGATTTATTAGGTAGAATCATGATTTTTCTCCAATATCCTTCTCTCCGGCCTTTGAAATCAACAAACAATTTTTCTTATAACCGCCTACAATTATCCAAGCACTTGTTCCCTCTCTAAAGAGTCTCTTCGTTGCTATTCCTGTTATTTTATTCTCAACACACGGACCTTCTTAATTCTTTGTATAATGGTTTTTAAACAGTAACAGTGTCTAATTAGTCCCTATTCCTAAAAAAGGATTTAATTTAAATGATAACTACATATACCCCAATATTAAATGATTAGGCCAATTATCACAATCATCCTCATTAGGCCTAGGCCTATTAAGCGTAATAAATATTATTTATTTTTAGCATGTGGCAAACAAGCTATTCCACCAACAAACCTGAAGATTGTAGGTGGAGTGGAGGCAAGACCTGGAAGCTGGCCTTGGCAGGTTAATCTCAGGCAGAAGTATACATTTGGAGGTGGTGACTATCAATTTTGTGGTGGCTCACTCATTAACCATCAATGGGTTGTAACTGCCGCTCATTGTATTGGGTGTGTATAAAGCGCCAAAGCTCATTTCACTTTCTTAATTTTTCTTAACGTTCTATAACTTAGACCTATTTGTTAATTTTCAGTACTTGATGTAATAATGCGTTTCTAAATGTTCAGTTTTAGTAATATTTAACTCTTATACTATCAATCATTAGATTTACATTTACCTTATTTGTATTTATTGTAAATAAAATATTTAAAAAAAACTCCGCTACAATGCAAGATAATAATTAAGTATGATTCTTATTTTAACACTTAATTTTTTAACGTATTATATATATATTTCCGGGGCAGATCTAGGAATTGTCTTGGGGTGGAGGCAATAGTAGTCCACACCCACAACAGCTCCACACCATGTGGTGATATAAAGCGAGGACCCTATGGGAGGGGAACCGAAGGGGCCCTAAGTTCGGTGGCTCTGTGGACCTCCGCACGAGGGCGCATTGGCATTACGCCACTGCGAGCATGGACAGCTGTTCAAGTTGGGTACTAAATTCCGTAATAATGGCTAAAACAACCCACTTTTAGCTCTCTGTCTTACATCCAGTGATTTATGAAATCGTTTGAAAAACGTCGGGAAATAGAGCGTTGTGTTCGTCGTAATCAATCTAAATTTCAAAATTAGTGAGTGGTAAAATAATCGAGATCACCTTTCGCCCACTGCTGGGTTCGCCACTGAACTCACTGAACACTTCCTTTTTCCCTCAATCCTCCCCTTAACTCTTTTCATTTTCTTTCTCCATCTTTTTTTTAATTTTTCGGTGACATTGATCCCGCTGGATCCGCCCTGGATTTCGTGTTTTACTTATTTTAATTCCTTGTACTTGACAATGTATTTATTCAAACAAAAAAATGTCCATTTTGTATCTTATGAATTTTATTCATAATTTAATGAAATAAAAGTTTAAAAAGTAAACAATTTCTCAAGGTAATTACACAGTTAGACCTAGATATATTTTATGAATTAACGGGACACTATCACATTATAATTAGGCCCTATATTAGGCATAATACACAGATTCAATAGACTTCAGATGTCCTAAAATCGAAGAAATCCCTTCCGTGAAATCTTAAATGAGCTTCAACATATTTATCTTTATTTTGTTCCGCATGGTGATATTATATAGTCAACGGCCAGCGGCGTATGGATATGAGCTCTTACCCCAACAAATTCAGATATATTTTACAACCAAGGCCCATTTTAAATCCAAAGTCTGCCGATTGACACATAATTATGATAACAGACGTTTTTGTCCATAAATATTTATTGATTTTAATTGGCTTATTTTAGTTATTGTAATAGGCCTATGTTTATTGATCTTAGTGATCTTAATTAAAATTGAGTATGCTTTTTTTTTAGGTCAAATCACGATACATAAACGTAGACAACCCAAAGACCCGATGAATAGATAAGAACCTCCCGACGTCTCGAACAGCACACCTTAACCACATGAGAAGTAATTCTTCTTCTTCTTTTAATTCTTCCTCCGAGAATCATCCACACAATGCATCGCAAAAACTCAGCCAGCCAAAAAAAAAATCAAAGAGGCTTTGCATATACAATGGGACACGCCCTCTCTCAAGCAACTTTTACATGTTAATTAACTTTGTCATTCTGATGTTCATAATTAGGCCTACGTTATTCATCTTTATTCATGCCCTTCCTCCATCTTTACAGTTAAGGTTCAATCGATTCTTTAAAATGCAATGTTGTTTCTTTCAAATAGCTATGGCTCAATTTCCATTTATTTAAAATACAACAGGGCCGGCGGAACGTTTTATGTGTATAAGAGACAGCTTATAGATGAATGGAAATATGAATCATGCAGATCAGGAATCAAATCTAGGGGGTGGGGGGGTCAACATTTTTCCCCAAAAACGAAAGGGATCCGGGGGTCCTCCCCCGGGAAAATTTTGATTTCTCGATGGCAGGAAATTACCTTTCTCGACTTTTGAGCTAGGTGTCTAATGACTTTGTTCTTCAAAATTCAAGGTTTTCCCCCTCTTGAAAACTGTCAGGTAAATTTTCTCATTCTTATTACAGTAAATAGGCCTGTTATGTGTGTATACATACATAAAAAAAATTTAGTAGTTGCATACGTATTCTTTTTCAATGAATCGATAAGCCCAAAAAAGGTGGGGTGGTGGGGTTCTCCCCCGGGAAAATTTTGATTCCTAGATGGCAGGAAATGAGCTTTTCCGACTTCTGAGGTGTCTTAATTACTTTTAAGTTCTTCAAAATTCAATGTTTTCCCCTCTTGAAAACGGTCAGGAACTCGCCCATGAATGTACAAAATCTCCCCCTCAAAAGTCGCTTCTATAAAGTCACCCCATCGACGAACTCACCCTTGACGAAACTAAGATGCCGCTAACAAAACTAACACTATACGACTTTAGTATAAACTACGGTATATCTCGTATGATTCTACTGATTTTCCCTGTATCTTTAACACTGAGACTATTTACCAAGACAGTACAACAGAATGATCCGCCAAAAACCATTGGTTTTTAATTCATTATTAGATTTTTCTGTCACCGTAAAATGTTTACAGTATAGGTATATAACCTGTCTCTTATACACATCTAGATGTGTATAAGAGACAGTTGCATATGTGGTCGGGTAAGGATGCCTAGTGAAGACAACTCTTTCCACTCTTGTGAATATTTGTTTTCTCAATTTTAGCAAGAATTCAAAACCTAGCAGCTATATTGTCGTCCTTGGTGCACACCAGAGAGATTCTGCCGATAGTTCACAACAACAATTCGGTGTAACTCAGGTCATCACACATCGAGATTTTTCAAGCAGAACATTGGACAATGATATTGCCCTAATGCAGCTTGACAAACAAGTTACAGTCAACGAATACATCAGCCCTGTATGTCTTTCTGGGGAAAATTTCCCCGCAGGCACCAACTGTGTTGTTACTGGCTGGGGTGACACCGAAAGTATGTTTAATTATAATATTTGTTTATAAATCTAATGTTCATTGTTGTATTATCGCAAGCGTACTAACTTTAATCCAGGCTTCTTAAATGAAACCAGATTATCTAGAACGGTATTTCGGAAGTGTAGAAAATGAAGACTGTAAACCGGATTGTCAATATTGTAAACAAAATGATTAATATTATCAGGATGTTTGAATATTTTTCTGCATTGTTACTATCGATTATTATTTTAAACAACATGATTACCACGTATCCCTCTGCCTAGAATTGTTTTCAATAAATGGAACGTGGAGAAACCTCAGCAAAATTAATTAATTTAGGAAAGCCTTTTTAGTGATGTAGTGATGTAATGACGTTGTTATGCTTTTTACAGGTACAATTGAACCATCCACATTGCAGCAAGTTGTTGTGCCAATCATTGATACTACCACCTGCAATCAACCACTGTGGTATGGTGGCGAAATCACTGACAACATGTTTTGTGCTGGGTTCGCAGAAGGTGGTAAGGATTCATGCCAGGTGAGTATCAACATTATTATGACTTTATTAAACAATATTAAAATTATTAGAATATTAGACATTATTATAATTGTTATGCTCATGACATTATTAGAACATAATTATGAATATATTGTTATTATTATGATTGGATTATTATTATTGTTATTATTATTATTGTTATTATTATTATACATAATAATATTATTAAATATTAATAATTATATTGATGTCTATAGATAACCTTACAACATGCTTCGCATGCAATGAAGATGAGCGTAACTAAACAAAACACAGTATTAATAAAGTATTGTGATAGATTACTTCCTTCGTGCAATTTGTCATCCGCAAGGTTTTACAGTAATTGTTGTTTCAGTTCATTTTGTAACTAGCAGACAAACCACTGTTGCATTTAAATTGAATAATATTTAATCAAATTACATCATTTATTATTATTAAGCACTATGGCACCGGCTGACCATTTAGGACATTATTATGATATAATGATTATAATATTGATAATTAAGATGATAATAATGAGGCCAACAAAAAGAAAATTCTTGTGTTGGCCACGTTTTGGGAAAATCCAAAACATCGGAGTCGGTAGGAACTACTTTTTTTTTTACCAGTAAAGTTCTAATGTAGAAAATACACAAAAATACAACAAAGACCATTTAAAAATCTATATTGAAAAGCAAAACAATCACATAACACTGTCGCATCGCCTACTGTCCAGCAAGATACAGTAGGTCTATTCCAGCCAAGCCCATCAACAAAATATTTTTCGTTGTAGTCAATAAAAATAAATAATAAAAAGCGGAACCTCAATTTCGTAGATTTTGGGTCGGTCGGGCGTGGCTAAAACAATATTTTTTTTTTTGGCCTGATGACAAACCTGCAATACCTTTAGAAATGATTCTTGCATTTTCTTCACTAGGGTGACAGTGGTGGACCTTTTGTGTGCAAAAATAGTAGCGGTGAATATGAGCTTACTGGCGTGGTAAGCTGGGGTTATGGTTGCGCTGATAGTCGCAAGCCAGGTGTCTACACCAGAGTCAGCAACTACATCGATTGGATCAATGAACAGATATCAACAGGCCTATAATAGTTAGTACAAAATCATAGGGAAAATAAAAAGTTGAAATATTATGGGAATACATTGTTTTGCGATATTGAGTTAATACCATGTGAAATATAATTGGTTCAAACGGATTTTGACGTGCAAATGTTATTTATTATTTTGTATTTTAACTTTTTAAGCTTTAAATGATTGATACTTAACTTCCAAGCCATGAAATATCGAATTTAAGAAAGTAGCATTTAAACTATTTTTCGGAAGTTTCATAATCATCGAACTTCCTGAACAATGTTGTCGATGGGGATGGGATTGAGTTGGGCTTGCATTTATGTTTTAAGTGCACTTTTCTTCGGATGTGCGAAGTTTTAGTTTCAGTTTATTTATTTTACCAAAAGATGGTCGGGGCAGCTTAAGCAAACAAATCACTATAACTTTTTCAAGCCAGCTACCCCCTCGTTTATATTCAATAATACATGTTCTACCAACCGAAAAATGGACCCCTCTTTTACACAATTTCTTACAATTCTCAAACCTCTGGTTTAGACTAAAAATGAGGTATTCTTCCTTGTTTTGATTGGGAACCAGTCAAGCGAGTCGGCCTTACAACTGTTATGAAGTCTTCCCCTCAACTCTGAACTCGCCCATGAATGTACAAAATCTCCCCCTCAAAAGTCGCTTCTATAAAGTCACCCCATCGACGAACTCACCCTTGACGAAACTAAGATGCCGCTAACAAAACTAACACTATCCGACTTTAGTATAAACTACGGTATATCTCGTATGATTTTACTGATTTTCCCTGTATCTTTAACACTGAGATTATTTACCAAGACAGTACAACAGAATGATCCGCCAAAAACCATTGGTTTTTAATTCATTATTAGATTTTTCTGTCACCGTAAAATGTTTACAGTATAGGTATATAACTTAGGCATACTAAAATGTAAACAAAAATTAAAATAATATTATTAATGTGTTTGGAATGGATAATATGAGTCTGTACTGTGTTACGTGCCCGCCTAAAGAGGAAAGAAAGAGGGAAGAAGGAGGGGAGGGAGCGGAAAGAGAGCGTTTATCCCGTTCCCGACCGAGTTACATTTTCTCGCAATTCACATTGGCGGATCTGGGGGTGGGGTCAGGGGTCCTGACCCGCCTCCCTTGGGCAAAATAAAAAGAATTCTAGACCTACCTATTCAGGACCCGTGAGCTGATTTTTTTGAAGAACATAAAATTAAAGTAATTAAAAGACACTTCAGAGTTCGGGAAAGCTCACTGCCATCTAGGAATCAAAATTTTCTTGTGGGAGAACCCATGGACCCCCCTTTCTCTTTGGGGTTTATCAATTCATGGAAAAAAGCATACGTATGCAACCACTCAAGCTGTTTATGTATGTAGGCCTATACACACATAACAGGCCTATTTATTGTAATAAGAATGAGAAAGTTTACCTGACCGTTTTCAGGAGGGGGAAAACCTTGAATTTTGAAGAACTTAAAAGTAATTTAAAAGACACCTAGCTCAAAAGTCGGGAAAGCTCATTTCCGGTCATCTAGGAATTAAAATTTTCCCGGGGTCGGACAAAGGTTCAGAGTCTTAGATGGTTCTGAGTATGGTACGTTGGAAATTCAAACGAAACCACAATGCTAGACAGTAATGCAAAGATACTATAGATGAAAATCCACAAAAGCTATAGTTAGCCTAAAATACAGCACAGTACGTAACAACATTATGCATA
>NW_022683792.1:953934-990484 GCF_011630105.1 Anneissia japonica | reverse complement strand
TATATATATATATGTTACGTTATTTCCTGAGCAGTGGAGCAAGCACCGATTTATAGAAAAGGTACAAAGACGAAACCTTTAAATTATCGTCCTATAAGTTTAACGTCAGTAATGCTTAAATCCATGCAAACATTTATCAAGAATGCAATTTTGAAACATATGTAGGATTTTGTAGAACATTTTTTTCTGTAATGAGCAACATGGGTATATATCCAGTAATACGCAATGACTTGAAACCATTGATATAGTCGTCTCTTCAGGGGTGGCGCCAGGATTTGCCCTACGGGGGGAGGGCGTGGTCCCCGATTGGGTGGGGCAGTCCAACGGGCGTGGGCGTGGTCGAGCTTCGAGTAAAAGGTTTCAAAAGTGGTCCAGGGGGGCGAAGTCCCCGAAAATTGTGATAATTTGGGGGTTTCAAAGGCTTATTTAATCGATTTTAGAGTCTACTAATATGAAAAAAATACATATAATTTTTTTTCTCCCCGACGAAATCTGCTTTTTCTCCCCGATGCGGGGGAAACTCTCCCCGACGGGGAACCCGCCCCCTCCCGCTGGCGCCACCCCTGCGCCTAAAGGGCATCCTGTTGATATTTCTCAGAGCGATTTTCAGAAAGCCTTCGATTCAGTCAGTAGTGGCGCCCCTACCCCCTCTCCCCAACCGGGCAGAGCTCCCCCCACCCCATAGAAAAACCACAATTAGTTGGGGAGGAAAAAAAATGTATGATTTCTATGAAACTTCATCGTTAGCCTTTCCACGAGGTCTTGTCTGGTTGAAATCTTTAGAATTGTCTATGGATATGATATTTCCAGGGTATTTTTCGAATTTGTGTCACATTCTTCAACCAGGGGCCATAATTTTAAAATTAAGAAAGTTCACTGTAGACCTAATCATCATCAAAAGTGTTTCTCATTAGCTATATAGAAAATGATTTGAACACCCTCTTCCATAATTAATTTTAAAAGCCATCTTGAAACACACTGGCAAAACCATCTTGAATTTCGAAATCTACCAAGGTGAATGTTGGAGAGACTCACAAACCTTAACAGGTTTCCGGGAAGGTCAAGGTAATCAAGTTAACTATACACCTAGCGTACAGGGGTGTATCCAGGATTTTTTGTGGGTGGGTCGTGATCTTAATTTTTTTTTACCTTTTCACAATGAAATAACAGCAAGTTGTGATTGAAATGTCAATACAATTTTGTTTAATAAAATAGAAATTGCTGCCGAATTGACATACTGACGACGTTCATTCCTTGGTGAAAAACATTATAGGCACTGGTACCTATGAGCAGTTTAAAGTGTTATTAATTTTAATAAAGGGCAGAAAATCGCATGAATTGGCCTACCATTAGAACAACTTTTGTGACTCTAATAATATAGGCAAAGTTATACCTAATCCCAGTCCTTATCTGAGACCGCAGCGCCAATGAGGATATGCCACCTATACCTTACATATAAAAATATTAACAATACATTACAAAAAGGAAAACGAATAAAATTACGAAATACAATAGGTAAAAACATTAAAATTGGCTTACAGTAATGCGATAAAAAATACAGTAATGTGATTTTTTTTAAATCGAAAAAAATGTGTATATATATATATATATATATATATATATATATATATATAGAATAAGTTAATTATAAATGTTACATATTATGTTTTTGTGAATATGAATTTATTATAATTGACATTTTAAAATATTTATAACAATTATTATTTTGATTAATCACATTAAAAAGTTGTGAAAAAGGGCACCTTATTGAGAGTTGATTAATTGAACAATAATAGGAATTTCGGTGTCTTTATTGTAGTCAGATTCCTTTGGGATATGCCCGAAATGTATTCGTCTGGGTTGCTTTTCAGAATGCACGTACCACTTCCTCTACATCAACCTCTCGTAGTGTAGGCCTATATGAATGAGGGCTAAACTAGACAATCTTTTCTGCGTCATGGAACAACGGTTATTAGAGTTTAGCCCAGTGATGGCGCCAGGACCTGCCCGACGCAGGGGCTAAAGGCCCCGACGGGGGGGCCAGTGGAGCGAAACGAGTCTCACTTGGCTGGGGGACAGGGGGGCTGCTTAGGGCCCCGGTGGGGTTCGAGGGGGCAATCCCCCTGGAAGCCACGGATATTTGACGAATTATGGCGAATTTTTATTACTTATTTGAATGATATAATATGACTTCATGTAGGCTATGTTTTCTAATATCAGTTTCAAAAACCAAAACATTTTGAATAAAGCAAGAAACAAAGATTATGCAATGTAACCATCTAATTTATTTTCAAATCCTCATTCTTGAAAGTGAAATTCTACATTTTGGAAATTTTGCATGAAATCTGTTAACCACGCTGTCAAGGTCGAGGTTGCTTCCCCTATCACGATGTATTCCAAGCATCATGAGGCTATCCAAGCCCCACTTTTCCCCCTAGTCCTCGGACATTTCTAGATTCGCCCCTGTTGAGGATAGAAATTATTTACTGTGAACAATACATTGGGCGTCCCGGATAGTTAGTCTCTCACTGCACTTGACGTAATCTCTGTATTTAGTGACAATCAAACTGTCCAACGAAAGATGAATACACCTATTAAATTTTCCTTGACTAGTACTCATGGAGCGTGTCGATTGTATTTATTAAAGAAAAAGTACGGTACCTGCTATTCCTGGGTTGGTAGCGTTGCACCTGATTGATTCCTTTCAAAGGTAGTACCACGGTACTGACATTCCTGCAGTTTATAATCTGTGTGATTTTGTGTAGACAACCAAAGGGTACACGACGTTATTATGCTATAGGTATGGAAGCCATCAAATCTATTATATTATGTATTCTGTTGGCTTTGATAGTATCTATCCCAGTAGGTAAGTTACTACATTTGATATAAGTTTTATTCTAATAAGTAGATTTGTCTAGATTCTAACCATTTGTTAATTATTGCTAGTTTATCTTTATTAAAACGTCATTAAAGTCATACTTAAGACTATAATGTACTCATTATAATTATTTCAAACACTGTTATGCGTATAAATAGCATACCAAGACACACCTACGCATTTTCTCTTCATTATTATTTGTAATTATATACACGGTGTATAGTATATATATATTAATCTAAATATAGACAGTTGAATATTTCATTTAATTTATAATACTATATAGTTAATACATAACACTTAATGTTTTAATAACGGTGCTCAGATAGAAACATAAGATATCCCAATCGTACTACGCATATCCCTGCAACGAAGAGTTCTTTTTTTCAGTTGTAAAAAACAGGTGTCTCTGAGATCAAACCTTGTCTCTTATACACATCTAGATGTGTATAAGAGACAGTCTAATAACACAGCATCTGTGTGTTACATAATCCTTTGAAAGAAAGACTGCATTAGCAATATCTGATTAAATATTTAATTTGACTGGTGGTTGTCTTATACGCTAATAAATATAACTGGAGATAATTGATGAGGAATTTCACACAGCAAACTCAGTAACAATCTAGGAGCTTCTCCATTCACTAGGTGGGAGCTGAAGAAGTCCATTAGAAGTTGTGGGTTAGGGGATGGTGGGATATTCAATGTCTTAGATAGGAATGTAAATGGTAGGGGGCAAGTGGAACCCAGATTCGATTAAAAGAGCCCTCAGAGGCTCCAACAATGTATGGGATGTGAAAGCTTAAATTGATTCTTGAGTCTCCTAATCTGTAAATATTAATTTCTTTTTACCCCATCAAAATATGTTGAGGTCACACTGATGGGAACCATGGCCCAAAGCCCAGTCTAGACTATGAAATTTTATTTGACAAAAACATATAAAAAGACTAAATATGGTCATGATGACATCACACCATAACCATATACAGGCACAACATGACTATATATGGGCATACAACAAGGTTTTTGTCAAAAAAAATTTGATGTGGACAGAGCATGCTCAGAGTGGGCATGCTACTACAGTAGATTTTAAAAATAAAAATTAAACCAAATCAAATACCACTTGTGCAGCAATAGCACACTTTGCAAATCCTATTCTGGTCTTCCAACGTAGCTGTCTCTTATACACATCTAGATGGGTATAAGAGACAGTATATATATATATTGCTGCGTAGCACTGTGGTAGGCCACATATAAATAATTAAATAATGATAGAAACCGTACTCGATATTCTATAGACCTATTATCATGGCACAATAAAAAGATAAATTCTCAACTGTCTTACTAAACTTTGAACGTTCAACATGAATCTGTGAGTGTAAAAAAGTGTATAGGAATAAGTTTGTCCGATTGAATGTTTTACACTGAATTGGTCGTTTCCGCATAAGCCTACTTGAAAAGTAGACATTGTGCATAAATTTCCTTTGAAGAGAATACAAAGTTAATAATGATGACAATGGTAGTGATGATGAAATTATGATCATGATGATCCACGAGGAACTATGACGACGAATATAATAATTATGATGTTGAAGACGATGATAATAATGATGATGCCAATGATGCTAATGATAAAAAAGGGATAATGATAATAATGATGAGGATGATGATAATTTTATGATGAAATGGTGATGCATGATGACAGAATAACGGTATGATATTTAAACTTGAATCATAATGATAGTGGTGGTGCCACCTCCGATTGAATATTTAGTATGAAGTATGCTAACTGATCAACTTCGAACAATTAGGAGAAATTAGAATCATAAATGGCAATATAATTGACTTTATGGTGTTATTAGAAAATTGTTTAGTACTCATTCGTAGCAAGACTAATGATAATATTATACTTCTAAGAGCCAGTTTTTAACGACTGCCAATTATTTTCGTTAACACTTGTCAGATTTAGGATGGTTAATTAAAATAGCGAAAGATGTGTTTTTGAATTTACAGGTGGTACATTGTAATACTCATCGATCTAAAGTAGAATATTATTTTTAGTTAGATTATAAATTCAATCACAGTATTTAATCTGGTTTAATATTAACTTGGTTCATATTGAATTAAGAAAACAGGTTATTGAATGCTTATGTCGTATGTTTAATATCAAATCAACAAGTTTATATTATTTAGGATTTTTGGCACAATGACATCAAATTTAGCAGATGTGCTGCCCACCTGTTTAACAAGTCCATCCCGATGAATAACAAACAGGGACCAAATAGACCAATACAATATTTATTTAATACCATCTTGAACCATTATCGATTTTGTGTGCAGTAATTAGTGTAGACTATATTTTAATATTACTACTTTCGCTGCATTTATAGTATAAATTAATTTTAAATGAATTGTTCTTGTGTCTCTAAACTGTACGACGCCTTTAAAGCTGAAGCACTGATTACAGGCCTACTTTGGAAAAGCGTGAATAAGTCGAATTGACTACCGTATGAGTTCGAAAACAAGCTCGTTTGAGGACAATGCTATTAGTCTATACGGTATCCCCAGCAAACACAAAACGTTATTATGTTAGCTGAAGTGGTACTGTACACTCTTTATCTTTAGTAGAAATAGGACCAACATGTTGTCTTTCGTTGTTACTTTCATCATATAGTTAATTACGGTATGCTACAATACAATACAAAAAAAAAGTAAAATAATACAAATTAACATTATAGCTCAGTGGATATAGTGCAACCGACTCTCTTTTTTTGGAATCGTTCTTCTCTAATTTTTTGAATATAGGCCTAAGAGGGGCACAGACAACACGAGTAGGCCTACTCCACGAATCTAACCAACCAACGTAAGGCCGTCCCGATGCTCTAACTTTTAATGAGTGACCTGTTTGTTCTATAATATAACTAAAGCAGATTGAGGAAGTTTGTACTGACAGTAGTCGCTCATGCACAATACCTTTGCATAATAAAGCTTTGCACACGCTGTGGCGGCCGACTAGTTCGTCCTCATTTTATGTGAGCGCTTTTTCCGCCGCAACGTTAACGCTGATCGTCAGCGATCTGAGCAGATCGTCTGAAAACGATTCTCGTCGGTTGCCGACGTAATGAGTGCTGGGCTTTCTCCTCCCCTGCTTGAATTAAATTACAGTATTGTTTTTAAATCGGAAAATGTTATCCCCATCCAAATCTAGAACCTTAGCTGGATTAATACCAAATAACAACAAATTTGTTATGGTACATCACTATTCAGTAAGATGTAAGATATACAAACTTGTTTTTGAAACAGTAGGTAATTTTATTTAGTGTGTTATCCAACTCAGTATGTGTTACTTACTGTTGAACACACTATTTATTTTCAAGTGTAGCGTTAAATACTTCGGAATTTTATTTTAAAATTTGAAAAGGTCAAATCAATAAGTTTATTCAAAAGCTTATATAATTTGTTCTTATCGACTTTCATGTGGCCGCCTTGATTATTGAAGTAACATATCTGATTAGATCCTAAATGGGCAAATTTCAATGTATACTTTAGAAATTTGGCCGATTTGCACTTACCTTGCTGCGTAAAAGTTGTTTTTTTTGTAATGGCATTTACAATTTCAAATTATAAATAGTCCTATTTAAAAAGTAGTACTTGACAGACATAAAACGATTAATCCGTATAATCTCTATTCAGCAAAAACCCTCCTTATTATGTATAAAGTTTAAAGATCACTAACTAAAATTTTTCAAAGGTTAAAATTTTTAAAATTTAACAAGTCATGGTGACAAGACTAATTTTTGAACAGCAGTGACACAAACAAACTTAAATCTTTAAAATCCTCACCAATTCAAGAAAAACTTTAAATTAAAGATTGATATATTCTAAACTTTAAATTGCAGTGTTGAAGTGCTCAATGTTTTGCTGTACCTGTAGCCCTGGTCGGGAAGGAAAAAAAACAATTCGTTGGGAAAGTGTTTGCATACAATGTGTTATACCGTATTTTGTAGACCTACTTACCCATTTGTATACATTGGGTGCTGACTATAAACACATTTTTGCTTGGTAAGCCATGATACATAAATGAAAGACAGAATCTTAGAGTCTAATCTTTTTGGGTATTATTTTAATAGAAAACTCATTGTTAGCGCCGCCCTTTACTGATTTGTAAGGAAACATTGCTCAACTTATGGGATGCCACTCTCAATCGTTGTCTTTTTGTTAATGTTAGTTTTTAAATTTCTTTTTTAATTGAAATTTTATTGAATTATTAATTCAAATTCTCTTGGCACACATTAGTTTTTTAATTTCTTTTTTAATTGAAATTTTATTGAATTATTAATTCAAATTCTCTTGGCAACACATAAACCACCAAAAAAAAAAACCCAAAAAACCCCCCAAAACAAACAAACAAACAAAAAAAACAACAATTAAATACCAATGACTAGCATGTAAAATACACCTCTGAAACAGCCAATCCCCTTTTGCACATAGCAAGCTAAAGAAAATAATAATAAAGAAAAAAGCAAAATATAAGGAATCATTCACAAAATTGATTAAAGCAACCTGCTCACATATTAGAACCTGCATCTCACCCGCTAATCAACCCAAACAATTCCCGTAAGTCACTTTTATGTAAGGGTCTACTTAAAAAAATTAACCACGAAAAGGTTGCACCTAGCTGAAACAGCCTGAACCACTTCAGAGTCCGAGCAACAAACGCATATTTTGTGACAGAAGCATGACATTTTGAGCGTTTCATTTATAAGGCGTGCAGACAACAAAAACAGTGGAAGAGTCATTTTCTAAACGTCTGGGCGGGGTTATCAAAGGTTGTAGGAGGAGTATATTATGTGTCAAAGGTTATGTCATTTTCGGAAAATATATCTTATTGGAAGAAATAAAAACATGCATATAGGCCTAATGAATATTTTGAAAGGATATGAACTCACGACCAGCGGTTGTCAAGATACGGATGCCCTACATAATATTTTCCCAACTAATTTGTACTATAATAAACATATTATATGGGGCATGTGATGGAGGTATAATTTTTAGAATTCACTTCCGTCAAGTTTTCAAAACGTTTTTAAACACATTTGTTTGTAACTATGATTATTGCAAAAAAATATGGCGACTATTTTGAAATTTCGAGCTTAATCGAGCGGGATGCCATGAACAACGGAGATTCAAACATTTTGCTAACTACATGTCCATTACATTATAGGCCTGTCATGTTTTCCAGCATTCGACTTTAAGTAACCTTTGACTTGGAATAACCTAAAAAATGTCACATCTGGCTGAGACAACTATACAAGCAGGCCCGGGGGGGGGGGGGGGGGGGGGGGGGGGCGACACGCACACGCACCCCTCCACAAATTAACAAAGTCCACATTTTCGAGGGTAGAAAATTAAAAAATAACCACCCCCCATAATTTGGCAAAATTATTTTTAAAAAGAAAAGAAATTTATATTCTGGGAGTGCCATCTCCGGCCATCTAGAAAAATCATAATCATGATTTTTCTTACGTCAGCCCCAACCATGGTGGGGCTGTAGTGTTATCAACTCTCAATCAATGCCGTACGTTAGTAGCCAAGATTTTTAAACATTGCGGGACAATATCAGGTTGGGCCCACTTTACACGTAAATTCAAATAATTTGGACCCAGTTTCTTAAAAATTGACCAATTTTACGCAAAAATATAACAAATCTGGACACATTTTATTAAAATTTTACTCATTTTAGGCTAAATAAAAGAAATCTGTACCCATTTTTCATAAAGTGGACTCATTTTATGCATGAAATTGCTCCATCTGTAAAGTCATGGACCCCGGCCTTCTTAAAATTTCTAGATCCGCCACTGAAAACAGGCCCTACGAAAGAAGGAAACCTGGCTCTTATACACATCTAGATGTGTATAAGAGACAGCCTCTATACGCCACTGCATCACATTTAAATAATAAACCATTTTTGGAGCATGCATAATGATTTAGGCCACCTGTCACGCCCAAACTGGTCCGGGCCAAAAATGGTCCGGCGGACAGATTTTTGACCGCCAAAGTTGGTCCGCCGGACTACTTTTGGCCCCTAAAATCAGCCCACCGGGTCGATTTTAGCCGCTAAAATTGGTCCCCCTTAGATAAAATTGGTCCTTCAGCCTGGCCGCTCGCGTCTGCTGCCGGTAGGGTATGATTGTTTCTGCCGTGAAGTGGAGGGAAGTAATAATTATGCTTCCCCCACCCTTGAAATATCTTTTGCAGTGACAGAATGATTCATATTTAGCTTTTGTGGACCCGTTGTGGACGTATTTTATCAAAAAAACATGATAATGCATTCCTAGGCTTAGGTGACACACCGGCATTTTCAGCGGCCGTCGTGCTCGGCCTAGGTTTTTTGAGCCAAAAATGAAACACAAATCTGATTTATTAGCTTTAAATATTCCATATTATTGTCTGTGGTATTAGGTCATACAATAGTTGTTCTATTACATAGAAATAAAAGGGGTAAATAACTTTTTTTAAAGTGATTGCTCATTATTCTACCATTTCGTTGCGGCGTTAACCAAGCACGCAACCAAAACAAAACAAGGTAAAAAATAAACTACAGCGGACTAACACGATTTACGATCATATCGTTTAAGTTCTTCTCTAACTTTTACACCTAAGAGTTTACTGGGCGTGAAGAGCGAAAATAACATACTAATTTTGGTGGCTGTAAGCTCAATTGCGCACACAACGAATGAAAAAATATTATATTATGAGATGAGATATTTATCTATCATTTGGTTAAAAACAAATTTGAACGACGCTAAAAGATACAGGTTATATACTAAATAGGCCTAGATGCCGGACTGATTTTTGCATATGTGGATTACATTTGGCAGGTACTTTTAAAAACAAAATCGGTCCGCCGGACCGATTTTGGCTCCGGACCAAATTTTTTCTGACAGGCTTATTAATAAAATCAATATTGGACCTCAATTAACCTTTAATGTTTAAAAATGGACTCTCACTTTTCTCACACTTCATAGATCTCCGTTCCGCAATCTATGGGTCGCAGAAATTTTGATGGGTCGATTTGATAGACAAAAAGTTAGGGCCAGAGCCTTTTACAGTTAAAAGAGAATTATTTCATTTTTGGGCCAAGAGGTCATGTTTTGTTGTTACATTTGTGGGCGTTATCACATTATATGTGAGCAACGATCTCTCTTACATTTGTGGGCGCTGACTGGTACATTCTTGTTGGCGCTCGCGCTGGTTCTTACATTTGTGGGATTATTACATTTGTGGACGGTGTGTTGTTACATTTGTGGTTGTTATTACATTTTTGGTCGTTTTCACTTTTGTGGGTTCAACAAACATTCCAACACTGACTCTGTCCTATAACTTTACATTATTTCATTATTTAGGCAGTCAAACCTGCGGCGGTACCGAAATTGCGTGCGACGATGGCACTTGTGTGCCATACACTGCCCGGTGTGATGGGTCATCAAACTGCAGCAACGCTTCAGATGAGTGGAACTGCGGTAAGTGTTACGTTTGTTAATTAGGCCTATTGTTACATTCAGACGAACTCGCACTGAACTGTAAGTCCTGCTAGCCCAAAGCGCAAGGTAGCAGCTTAGGCTACACTGAAGTACTTTTCAAAATTTTAATTCAGATTATAGATAAACTAGAAATTGCAAATTGCAAGTGAAGTGCTGCGAAGTACAACTGCATATAAATGTTCTTCGAACAAAATTATTTATGCGAGTCAAGTGAAAATAATGAATAATAAAAATATAACAAATAATATGATTGTCTATATTAGAACACTTCTCATTGGGTAACAAAGTCGTAATTTTTCATTTTTGTCAAAAGTGTCTATAATGGTGAATTATGGTTTAGGTTTTTTTTTAATAAAGTTTCAAAAATTTCTATGTATGTGGAAAATGTAGTTGATTACCAAAGGTTACAATTTTTATTTTGAAGACTGCATGGTCTAGGAAGTGTACATTTTTTATGGGGCAAGTTTCCAAGGGTGGGTTTTCTAGGGGCGAGTTGACTGCCAAAGAGTGTTGCCAAAGTGCGAGCCAGCGTGTTATTTGATCACAAGTGCGAGACATCGTAAGAGTGTGAGCCAGTGAGCCATGACGTCACGACAATAGATACGAGACGTTACTCGAGTTATGCGAGGTATCGGCTGAGATTTGTGGAGTACAATTCAAAAAACAACTATAGGTCTAATAATGAATTATTGTGATGTTAAATAGACAATGTTAGCTATTAAGGAGCGACGTTGTTTTTCATTGGGACCTTCGTCCCTTCAAGGCTAGGCCTATACCATCCTAGCTAGTCTAAGCCTAGAGTAGGATAAGGCGAGCACGACATGCGGACGTTGGTACGTGTTGGTTAGTCTACAAACGTCGCCTAAAGTAATTGATTTTACCCGGCAGAACGAAAGAAGGAAACTCCGCTTTTCAGTCCTCGTCTTAGGCCCTTGTTTTTTGACAAACAATGACCTTTCAGAGGTCTAATTGCTGTCAAGAATATGAATTGGCTGCTTCGCAGCAATTAATATGTGGAATTCCCCAAGGCTCTGTGTTGGGGCCACTATTATTTCTTATTTACAGTATGTTAATGATTTACATTTTGCCTGCCACAAGTTAAATATAATATCATTTGCTAATGACACAATCATTTATATTCAGACCCAGATATTACTAAGTCATTTAATTTACGTGAATAATCAATTTGAAAAAGTTGCCACCTGGTTTGATTCTAATAAATTAGTTTTAAGAAAACTTATTATATTTATTTAAACTGTATCAACGTGCATGTGAGGTTGGTAAATTAATGAAAATCAAAAACAATATTATGATGTAGGTCCAATAATTTATGTTTAGAGTTACTATAAATGAACATTTAAAATGGAAACCCCATTCATAGCCGGCGCAGCCGGGAGGTGGGTGCCCCCCCCCCACACTTTTTGACAGAAAAATATATAATGTCTCTTTGGAGATATTTGTATGATTGGAAAGAAATGCAAGAAAAGAAAGAGGGAAAAAGAAGGAGAGGGAGGGGAAAGGGAGTGTTTGTCCAGTTCCCGACCGAGTTACATTTTCACATTGGCGGATCTCTGGGGGGTCTGGGGTCCTGACCTCCCTCCCTTGGGCAAAAAATAAATAAATAAAAAGAATTCTAGACCTACCTTTGCAGGACTTTTTTTTTTTTACAATAAGAAAAAAGGAAGTTCGGAAAGCTCATTTCCCGGCATCTAAGAATTAAAATTTTCTCGGGGGAGGACCGCCAACCCCCTTTTATTTTTGGGGTTTATCGATTCATGAAAAAAAAACATATGTATGCAATGTATGTATACCTGTTCACACATAATAGGCCTATTTACTGTAATAAGAATGAGAAAAATTTACCTGTCTGTTTTCAAGGAGGAAAGCCTTAAATTTTAAAGAACTTAAAAGTCATTAAAAGACACTTCAGAAGTCGGGAAAGCTCATTTCCCTCCATTTAGATATCAACATTTTCGCGGGGAGAACCCGAACCCCCTTTCTCTTTGGGTTCATTCATAGAATCGTTTTCAAGAGGGGAAAAATTAAATTTTGAAAAACTTAAAAGGCATCAAAATGTTTTCCTGGGGAGAACCCCTGCACCCCTTTTCTCTTTGGGGTTTATCAATTCCTTGAAAAAAGAATACATACTACTACTCAATTTTTTTTTATGTATCCTATGTAGGCCTGCAGTATACACACATAACAGGCTTATTACTGTAGTATGAATGAGTGGGTTTACCTGGCCGTTTTCAAGAGGGGTAAAACATTAAATTTTGAGGAACTTAAAAGTGATTAAAAGACACCTACAGTAGCTGAAAATTAGGAAAGCTCATTTCCCGCCTTCTAGGAATCAAAATTTTCCCCGGGGGAGGACCCCCCAGATCCCCCTTCCTTTTAAGGATTTTTGGGAAAAATTTTGACCCCACCCCCTAATTTTGAACCCAGCTCCCCTGATTCATATACCCATTCATCTTACTAATGCCCCCACCCCCACTTTGAAAAATGCTCCATCGGCCCTGCCATTTAAATTCTGTTCAACTTAAAATCTCAAAAGCTGCTGGAATCTTAAGTAAAGTTAAGTTGTTTTTCCCTCGTGATATCTAATATCTACATTGTATATTTTATTATTTTACCTCATTTACTATATTGTAGTATTATTTGGGACTCTGATGATCCAAGTAATATCAAAGAAATACATAAAAAATGAATTGCAAGATTAATAACAAATTCTTATGATTTATGTCATCTGGGCCTTTATTTAAAAATCTTAATATATTAAATATCTGCGACCTTAATGAATATTTAATTTTGTCTCATGCGTAAATTCTGGGATAACAAATCCTTCAATCAGTAATGTTTTGTCGTGTAATAATCAATCAAAAGATACCATACTCGAAATCTTATTCCATTCTGAATCCTTACTAAAACTCAATTTTTTGTTAACTGTCAAGGTCCTATTCAATGGAATAAGCTCCCCAGAAATATAACAGAAATTAGAAATATTAACAAATTCAAGAGGGAACTAAAGAAACACTTAGGATAGAATAGGGCAAGGGGTAAGCCCCCATCGGTCTGGTCAAGCCCCCCCACACCGGCCAAAGCTCGTCGGGCATTCGGACCAAAAAAAAAAAAAAAATAGGCCTAGTTTTCCCCTCCCAGCCATTGCCGGCCATCTAGAAGTCCCAATTTTTAAAAAAAAATCTCATTTTAGGGAGGAGGGGACACCCCCTGCCATACCCACCCCTGGCTCTGGCCTTCAGCCCTCGGATAACGCTGCATGCTATAGTTACACCCATAAATACTTAGGGTCCCCCAGTCGGACATCTTAGCCTCCCCCCCCCCATAAATTATATCCTAGAGCCGCCACTTCCAGTGGGGTCCTTCTGGTGGTAATTGAGCAGTACGCCGGGAGACAATCCCCTACTCTTTTCCGAAGAGTGTACTGCGTTCTTTAATGTGCACATGGGTCATAAATGCACACAGGACTAACGGCTTGAACGTCTCATCCGAAAGACGCGCTATTGTAACTTGTATTTCAGCCCTCTAGCTGAAACACAAGGAGGCAGCGATGGGAATTGAACCGGGGACCTAGAGATCTCCCCAGTTCAGCGCACACACAGTGGCTACCACCAGATTAACCGACTGAGACTTTACGTCCAACTAGACCTATATATTATTAAGCCAATTAAGTTTTATTGTTTTACTTCTACTTCTGCTTCTTACTGTCATTTTTTGTCGTTGTAAATCAGGTTCAAGGGCTAGTTGAGACAAGTTTACTTCTAGGCTAGTCCCCATCAAAGCCCATTGTACATTTTGCCTATGTAAACCAAGTTAATTAGATCTTAATCATAAAATAATACTCGTGAATTATTGCTCTCTAATGCTTGGTATGCGAAACCAACTAAATTTTTGTTAAAATGCATTTTAATCTATTTGCAGATACGTGTAATTCTAATGAATATAGGTGCCCTACAGGTACTCTAACCTGCATTCCAGGGGCATTCGTGTGTGACACTTTTGTTGATTGCTCTGACGGATCAGAAGAGTCGACGTGTCTAAATCTAGAGCCATGGGACATTAAATCAATAGGTGAGTGATTCTGCAGCATCGTGTGATAATGGTTCGCAAATATTTAATTGATTAGATATTTTAATAATAATTTATGGGCCCGATTGATTTTACCAACTACAGTATAAGTGAACTTAAATTTGCCATCTTTAAAGCGGCTTGGAATGTGCCCCCTCACGTATAGGCATTCTACCGACTGAATGTGCTTTATTGAACCGTCAAGATTAGACTGGGTTCCTAAACCTTGTCTTAATCGGTAAAAATGCTTGATTTTGGCACCAATGGCATTCCATATTACATATTTGCTTGGTGTTCCATCGTATACTTTTTTCGCATCCAAATTCAACAACATAATTAAGTCTCTCAACATAAACCGACACCAGTGGTGCGCTCCGAATGTAGCAAATACTATGGAAAATCAATAGAGACTTGTGGCAAATCTACATCAAGATCTATTATCTACTCAAAAACTGTAGACACTAAATCAGAGGAATGGTAGGATAGAATGGATGGAAATTGTGTTGACAATGTCAAGATCATTATAAAAAAGAAGACATAAAGAAATAGACCTATTATTGAATCTACTGGACAGTTTAATTGTACATTGTAAGATACTATTGTTGGCAGCACCACTCTGTTTAAATTGTCATTAAAGTATCTCTAAATGCTTGTTTATATCTGCTTAACTTTCAGAAGAAGGGACTGAGATTATGCTGGCAATGGATCTGACCTATGGTGCAATATACGCAGGATCATTGGATAACCAAAGAGTTGATTTTCAGACTTTAATTTTCAACAGTACATTTTCATTTGCAGCAATTGATTACGATCCTGTTGAACAGAATATATACGTCACAGATATTGCTAGTGGTTTGATATTAGTGACGCCGCTCAATGGACAAAGTATTACTGTCCTCGTTAGTGAAAATGTCACAGGTAGGCTTCCAGGACACATAAGGGTCGTAACACCCACCCCCTATCTTAATATTCAATCTGTATCGTAATAGCCGTTCTCTATTATTTCTCTAAACATCTTTTCTCTGTTAGAATATTCAATTATACATATCCTATATTTAATCTAAAGCCTGGTTTTGAGTACAAGGAATTGACACCATATTTCCAGGCCAATAGGAATCACTCAATGTTATGAGTCAAAACAAAGCAACATACCCGAAAAGTTAATAAGGAAACTTGTTCACTGAACAACTATGTAAGATACGTGGTGATTTGGAGTTTTCTATTTTCACTACTTCTTCTGAAAAGAGTATAATTATTTCAAAAATGTTTTCTTTCAGCGCCAGAAGGGATTACTCTTGATCCAATATCTGGAACCATTTTTTGGACTGACAGTGCATTTGATGTTATTGAATCGATGCAGATGAATGGAAGCAATCGACGAGTTATTATTAGTTCTGGCCTTTCATCTCCAAGAGGAATTGTTGCGCTCATCACAAACAGGTAATGGTACCAACCCAAACATATTCCTCCATATGCCACTAGGTAAATAGCATTGATGGACTGGATAACATGCTTCTCTTACCCTCTATTCCTTGGCTAGTAATACTAATGATAATCAAAATTAGTAACTACTTTAATAGGCCATATTCGGTTGATCTAAACTAGTCAAAAATATTGGTGGCACATAAAATTTAACAATTGCAGTGTTGGGTGCAGGAAGAAATTTTTACAGGAGGAGGGTGAAGACCACCTCAACCCCAACATGGTTGGGACTGTGAATAAAAATTATTTTATAGCACCTTTAGATGGTCAGAAATGGCACTCTCAGAATTACATTTTCAATTTAATTTCCCCTTTTTTCCCATTTCGAAAAAAGTAGGTGGCCGGCTGGGGCACCCTTGAATACACCACTGATCTAAAATCAACACAGTAGGCCTAATCAATAATTACTCCTCTAAAAAACCGAATATTATTGAAGTGCACGCTGGCAGTTTTATTCTTCAAAAACATTAAGTCGGAAATTATTTTAAATTATTATTTTTAGTCTATTTATGCTTGGGCCCCTAATAGCCCTGGGCCTAGTGCTTTGCACTGTTCGTAGCTACGCCACCGAGGCAACTGATATTTCACTCGCATGCGTATAGTTGAATAGCACATTCTTGATGCACCACAGGGTCTCGGGAAAACAAAACTTGTTGCAATCATGGTACAATAGGTTATGCCAAAAAAGCACAATGTCGCAGCAAAGAGTGCAACATTTTTTTGTTAAAATTTATGTTATAAAAAGTATTTATGACTAAAAAAATTGTTTGCACACTCAATTGCAACATTATTATAATGTAAAATTGTAATAGCTGGTTATTCAATTTTGATCGCATGCCTTTCAGAAGAATAATAATTGTATTTAGAGCATAAATTCGAACATCGGAAATCGAGATAAGCAATTTTTTTATGGTAACGTTTAATGAGAATCTGACAATGAGGCACAATAGTAGTTCATGGCGGGTCATTGTTCCCTGTGTTAAACAGCAACTTGATTTGAATATTATTTCCTATGACTTACCAGCTGCTACATAAAAGCTATTACGTGAGCTAAAAAAAGTGTATAAGAGACAGATATATATGAGTCCTATATATATTATATAAATATTATTTTCATTTTTCATAGGACGCTGTTTTGGACAGATTGGGAAAATGATATGATTGAACGAAGTGACTATGATGGTCAGAATAGATTCAATTTGGGAAGCAGCGGTGGAAGGTGGTACAACAGTCTCACTCTAGATGTTGAAGGTTGAGATTATTTTTACATAATAAATAGCATCTGTGTCAGTTAACAAAATTGAAATGTTTTACATCGGACTAGTAATTTTGTTTAGTATTTAGGATAATAATAAATTTCATATAATATAAATATATGATAATAAATACTCTAGTAATACTGATACAAACTGATGATGATTATTATTGATTATTAGTTATATAATTAGTAATTTTGATGGTTTTTTACTCTAGGTGGTTGGCTTTACGCTGCAGTATCTTCAAATTCCTTGGATTCTATTATTCAAAGAATGGATTTTTGGGGAAATTTTAAACAACTGGTCTATAGCAGAGATATAGGTAGACCTTTTGATTTATATTATCATAAGGGTTATATCTATTACACTGACTGGGACCAAGATTCTGTGATGAAAGTTGAGGCAGTTAGGAATGCAGGATCTTCCGAGAATATTACTACTGATGTATTCCGACGCAGTAATTCTCAGGGAACAGGAATTCATATTCTTGTATATGAAGGTTTGTTATTAAAAATTAGTTATTATTATAATTACCCCGAGAGTTTGTTTTTAACATATACCACTAAAGAATGTTCTATTGATTGAACATGTAATATGACGAATTATGGTAAAATGATTATATGATATGTATGTATGATATTCAAATGAAGTTTGCAGTATAGTACCGTGAACATTTTGGACAAAAGAAAGAAAATTCAATAAAAGTTTGGTTGGAACTTTAATTCAGGTTGTAACCGTATCGTAAAACATCAACTAAGCCGAAGTTCTAGTTCGAAAACAAATTTCTGGGGCGGATGCAGGATTTGAAGAAATAGTACCTGTAATAGTACCTGTAGATGGCCGGAAATGACACATTATAATAGTAAAATTCATCATCATCACATCACTATATCATTATTATATAGTCAAAATGAAGCAGCAACAAATTTTTTCCAGATCTTTTTTTTTTTATTAGCGATTTTCGGCAACTCTAGAGATCTAAGTAGTATGTGTGATGAACCATAGAAAGTATAACTTAAAAACATTCTCTTTGATGTATTTACTTTTCCTACTTCAAAGCAGTGAGTCTACAACCACCTCTGCCCCACCATGGTTGGGGCTGAGGTGGGTTAGAAAATTAGAGGAAATAGTACCTTTAGATTGCCAGAAATGACACTTTTATATAGTAAAATTATTCATCATCACACCATCATGTCTAGATGAAGCGGCAGCAAATTTCTGACGATTTTTTATCAGGGATTTTTGGAAACCACAGCGATATATATAGTGATGTACCATAGAAAAAAAAAGTAAAGAAACACTTTCTTTGGTGTATTTAATTTATTTGACCTACCTCAAAGCTGTGTGGCCACATCCAGCTCAGGCCCACCATGATTGGGGCTGAGATGAGAAAATTTGAAGAAATAGTACCTCTAGATGGCTGGAAATGACACAAAATTCTTCATCATCACCAACATTATATAGTCAAAATGAAGCGCCAACAAATTCTCATAATCTTTCATCAGCTATTTTCGGCAACCACAGATATCAAATGTGTGATGTACGGTACCATAGAAAATACAAGTTAAAAACATGTCTTTGAGGTATTTACTTTACCTACTTCGAAACTGTGAGTCAACACGCATCTCAATTTTGAGAATATGGAGCTCTGGGTGCCAGGAAATTGCACTCTCATACCTTAAGAATCTTACCAATAATTCATATCAACAATATAATACAACAATTAATTTTCTTAATAGAATTTTTTTTGGGGGGGGGGGTGCAACCGCACCCTCTGCATCCGCCCCAGAATTTGTAATTGACGTTCAATAAATGTTGTGATCATTGTTGTCCGTATGGTGCTCTGCTTTAAATAGATTCTGAAAATTAGAAAACAAACCTTTCCGCTAAGCCACGCCCCTTGTTGCTAAGGTCCTGCAAGACGCGGTGTTAAAAGATACGAGAACATGGGCGCTTGTGGGACAACATGTGTGTTTGTGAGACGCGCATATATTCCTAGCACTGTTCTGATTGGTCAGTTGTTATGTTTGATTGACACTTTGGATTGCTCTATTAACCATCATGTCCATATTTCTATGGTCACACTAAGATGGTCAACGACTAGTATAAACAATTCAGTTGTTTTTTTTTATTTGTTTTTTTTTCAATTTATTTTATATTGTCCTGGTTTCAGATTACTCTTAAAGAGAAAGTCAAATACTGAGGGTTACAAACAATTCTTTATTGCAGCAGCGATCAGGTTAATGAAACCATTACTTAGATAGAATTTAAATAATAAATAAATAATAAAGGTCCAGGTAGTTGGATGATTCTTAATTTATTTTAAATGTTTTAGAGTTTTAGTATTTTGTTCTTAAAATTGTTAAAATTCATTCTTATAAATATTAAACTTTTAAAATATTTTATATATTTTTTATTCATTGTAAATTGTTTTTATATTTATGCCATGACTAACTGAAGTTCTTCCTTGGATAATAAAGTATTTTTGAATTTGAATTTGAATGTAGATATTAAACATATGTATGTTGCAATGCCTGAATACATTAACACAACAACTGCTATGCATGTAGTTGTGCTAATTTCTATATTTAATTTTCTATTTTAAATGTAATTCCTCCTTGGATAATAAAGTATTTTTGAATTTGAATTAGAATGTAGATACTGAACAACGTATGTTACAATACATTGAATACATTAACACAACTTCTATGCATGTAGTTGTGCTAATTTCTATGTTTAATTTGCTATTTTAAATGTTTTTATGAGTTTTAGTATTTTGTTCTTACAAATTTTTTAAATTCGTTTTTATAAATCATTTATACATGTTTTAACTTTTTAAATATTTAATATTATTATCTTTTATTCATTGTAAATTTGAATTTGAATATAGATAATGAACAAACAGTTCTCCTTGGATACTATAGTATATTTGAATGTAGATACTGAACAACGTATGTTGCAATACCTTGAATAAATTAGCACAACAACTTCTATGCATGTAGTTGTGCTAATTTCTATATTTAATTTGCTATTTTAAATGTTTTTACGAGTTTTAGTATTTTTTTCTTAAAAATTGTTAAAATTTGTTTTTATAAATCATTTATACATGTTTTAACTTTTAAAATATTTAATATATTATTCATTGTAAATTTGAATTTGAATGTAGATATTGAACAACCTATGTTGCAATGCCCTGAAAACATTAGCACAACAACTGATCCCAGTCAGCCATATTCAACTGTATATTGGAATGTATCAGCAAGTGACAATTCAGGGAGTGTGACATGGAATTGTAGCAGAGTATCTGGTGACATGTTTGAAGCCATCTGGCCACGTGAACCACATAGAGTATTTTGCAAAGCGGAAGATGCGTCTGGCAATACTGCAGAATGTTCTTTCTTTATCACTGTAGATGGTATGTCATATAGCCTAGTTTGAATGTATAGCCTATGCTTGCATGACTTCTCACTTCATACTATCTGGCTTTGTCTACCCTCACTCACTCGCCACTGAGGAAGGACGTGTTGTCCGAAAGCTCTGGTTCTATTTGTGGCCGTTTACTCCATTTACATATATTAGCTATTGCTTATCAAATGTGTATCTTTACCGAAATCCAGTCATTGTTTCCCAAAGAAGCCTCTTTTTTCATACAACTATAATAAGGAACATTGATTAGATTATTTAATTAATTTTATGTCTCTATTATGTCAATGTATGCTATTGTTTTATTTTTGTATTTGCTTATATTTATATATTTCTGTGAGACATGTGGAACCAACTACATCTAACATTTGCTTGATTAGATGAAGAAAGTCCAACTGTTTCATGTCCAAGCAACTTCGATGTACCAACTGATGATGGGTCAGCTTCGGCGGTGGTTTACTGGTTAGTCAATGTGACAGAAAATACAGATTACGAAGTATCAGTGTTTTTCTCACACGAATCAGGAGAGTCATTTTTTGTTGGTACATCAACAGTAACATATCTCATTATAGACAGATTTGATAATAGAAATGACTGTATATTCACAGTAACAGTTAGAGGTACGCTTTATGTTTCAATGTTTTAGTGTAGCATTATAAAATACATAAAAAAATATATATTGTTCACATTCGGATTCGAACCCAGGACCTTCTGATTATCGTTCAGATACTCCATCAACTGATCTATGAGGCCAAGTGGTATGAACCCTTTGGTTTTCTTGTTAACACATGTTTTTTTATTAATGTATTGCATATCGAGGATGTCTGGTATACTACAACATAGGCCTATTCTTTATTAAACACATACATGCACATATACAAATTATTTGTATAGTAATTTTTAATTAAAATATTATGTTTTCATGTAGATAATGAACAACCTATGTTGCAATGTCCTGATGACATTGATGTAGTATTAACTGATCCGGGTCAGCCATATTCGACTATATATTGGAATGTATCAGTAAGTGACAATTCTGGAAGTGTGACATGGAATTGTAGCCAAGAAACTGGTCATAGGTTTCACGTCATCTGGCCAATTGAACGACAGAATGTAACATGCGAAGCAGAGGATGCGTATGAAAATGCTGCAGAATGTGTATTTTTTGTTAAAGTGTATGGTATGTAAAAAAGAATAAACAGCATATTAACTATTACTTTCACATGGATTATTCTTTTTCATATGCATGTAGTTGTGCTAATTTCTATATCTCATTTGCTTGCTGTTTTATAATGTGTTTAACAAAAAATATGCCTACCATTTGTTAATATTGTTGGTATCTTACTTACTTGTTGAGCTATTGTATTTGTCATGTCACCAACTGAAGGCTTGTGTTACATTTTGGTGAACATTGTTGTATTTTGCAATACTGTAAATTTAATGATAAATATTAATTGCATGGCCTACAGTAGATCTTCAGTTTATTAAATGCTACCAGCCTTGTAAATAACAAGTTTTGTTCCATATGCTTTTATTAAATTATAAAATGTGTTTGTTGCTGCTTTTAAATGAAATTTAGAAAATGCTATTTCGGAAGATAACGATGTCAGTTTTTATTTTTTTAAATATCAACTCTATGCAGGAACAAGCTCACATTATTTGCTGTATTATGTAAAGATGTTTAAAACATTGTATTCACTATCAAATTGTACTAATTAGTGTGATCTGATTATTTTGTAAGTACAGTATTTTAGAAGTTGTTGAACTCTTACACGTCCTAGGATTAAAAAAAGCATGCGTCTTTAAAATCTTCATTACACAATTAAATATAGCAGCAGTCTACGGAAGCTATTACAGTTTGTTCAGTTCGGTAGACAGTACAGGGACTCTATATACTGTAGTATATTATATATAACAAACAAATATAGTTGTTTGAGAGTAAATGTGAATTGTTTTTAATTCATTTGTATGAATGGGGGACTGTTCCATTTTCACTCGCCTTTTGGAATAGTTGTCCATAATAAAATTTTATAATTGATAACAATTCACATTTTTTCAAACATTCTATATTTGTGTTGTATATTACATTTTAAATACGATTCAAGACAGAAGAAAACAATTGTTCAAAATGTGGCGTTAATCAATATATTTCTCATGAGTGCGATTTGTGTTGAATTCTTCAAAGTTGATGTGTGCTTTTGTGGGTATAAGTGGGGATGAAAGAATGATGAAATTACATTAAAAAATTTGAATTTGTTTACTTCTTTTAATTTGTTTGCATCATGCGCTCGCGAAGCTGAGGATGTGCATGGCAATACTGCAGAATGTGTATTTTATATTACTGTAATTGTGGCAGAGTTTATTCATAACTTATTTGTTAGACTAATCTTCATACTATAGCTGTTATTGTATATGTCTTTTTTTCTTATATAGCTGTTTGTTACAGCATTTGGCTAATAATTATTATGACTCCATTGTATTTAAAAATGTATCATATTAGAGGATGCGTCTTTAAAATCTAAATTACACAATTAAATATAACAGCAGTCTACAAAAGTTATTACAGTTTTTTAGTTTGGTAGATAGTACAGGGACTTTTTTTAGTTCACAAATATTGTTGTTTGAGAAAAAAAAATTGTTTTGAATTTATAACTAGTGTATATGATTGGAGGACTGTTCCATTTTCACTCGCCTTTTGGAATAGTTGTCCATAATATCACTTTATAATTGATAACAATTCACATTTTCTCAAACATTCAATTTGTGTGTTGTATATCCTATTTCAAATACGAGGCAGAAAAAAATATTTGGAAATTGCTTTTAAAATGTCACGTAAACAAATATATTGCTTGTGATAGTGATTTTTGTTGAATTATTTAATGTGCGATGTTTCTGTAGGTATAAGTAGGAAAGAATGGATTATAAATTGACGTTTTGCAATTTTAACACTTCATTTTTTTGTAATTTCTATTTAACTTTTAATATAATTAAATTGTTCATGTTTTCTTGGATTATTGATAATTAAATTATATAAGTTCCATAATTGTATAGCCAGGACAATACAAGGGTCCCACAAATTCAAAGGAAGTAAATAAATGTTTAAAATGATTCAAACAAGCAACCTTACGTAAGTATATGCTGTAGCATCAATATCCCAGGGACATGGTTTAGTGGAACAGTCTATTCTGAGCCGGATATTTTTGCCAAGTGGTATTTAAACCAACGAAGAAGTCAGTAGACATCAATACTGCTGTTAATGTTAACCTCTCATTGTCTTTTTCTGAAGTATCACTATATTATTCGCATATTTTGGTTGTTATGGTGTCAGGGTTATTGCATCAAGCTACTCTTCTCTTGCAGTCAGCAGCCACTATTCTTTACTCATTGATCATTTTCTTAAGAATAATCCTATTCGCCTCTTGCTAATAGACCTATTTGTTGTTTTTGACACACTTATTCAGCTAGAATGTAACGCCTTCATCTAGCAGACTGTAATAACTACTACAGTCACTTTTTCTTTCTTGCTTTGTTACCTTTGGTCTAAAGATAGGCATACTGTTTGCCATGCATTGCTATATTATGGTACGTTAAATACATTATAACATTAACTTGGTTGGCTTAAAGAGTTGATCAACATTAAATTGACTGTGTCGTTATTGATTATATATCACTTTAGATAAGGAACATCCAAGTGTTTTGTGTCCAAGTAGCATTGATGTACCTAATGATGATGGGTCAGCGGTAGCAGTGGTCAGCTGGTCAGTCAATGTCACAGACAACACAGATTCTCTATATGAAGTAATAGTGTCAGGCTCTGGTACAGAGTATAACAAATCTGGACACGCATTTCCTGTTGGCATCACAACATTAGACTATGTTGTTACAGATGCATTTGGTAACGCAGACAACTGTTCCTTCACAGTAACTGTCAGTGGTAAGGATGTTATATCCAATGTTTCATTAGAATATTTTACGATAAAGCAACATCTACAGTTTGAAAAAAACCAGTAGGTTCACTGATAAGTTTAAGATAACTTAGTATAAAACATACTCAAAATAAAGTGAGACTAGTCATACTATACTCGAAATATTGAATCAAAATGACTAGTCTCACTTTATTTGGAGTATGTTTTATACTAAGTTACAGTTTGACATATGTTTGGAAATTATTTAAAATCCAGTGTATCAACAAATGAAACAAGTGTGAAAGGCTGCCAATATTTTAATGATATTTTAAAATGTTATATATTATGTAGATACTGAAGAACCTATGTTACAATGTCCCGATGATATTGATGTAGCATTAACCAATCCGGGTCAGCCATATTCGACTGTATATTGGAATGTATCAGTAAGTGACAATTCAGGGAGTGTGACATGGAATTGTAGCAGAGTATCTGGTGACAGGTTTGACGTCATCTGGCCAATTGAACGACAGAATGTATCATGCGTAGCTGAGGATGTGCATGGCAATACTGCAGAATGTGTATTTTATGTTACTGTAATTGGTAAGCAGATTTTTATCATAATAAAAATGTATTTGAACAATTCTAATAGCTGTTATTTTGTAGACTAATCTTTTTTTATGTTTTGATATAGTCATATCTAGTTGTGTTACAGCGTTTGGTCAATAATTAATATACGTTAATGTAATAGGAAAATTCTGAGCGATTATAATACGTCTTTCACTTCTGTTGATGTTCAGATGAAGAAAATCCAAGTATTTTGTGCCCAAGTAACGTTGATGTCCCTACTGATGATGGATCTGCCGTAGCAGTGGTCAGCTGGTCAGTCAACTACTCAGACAACACAGATTCTATATATGACCTAGTATTGTCAGGTTCTATTACAGAGTACTTTTTTGATGCACTTGGATATGCGTTTCCCGTTGGCACGACAACATTAAACTATGTTATTACAGACGTATTTGGAAACACAGACAACTGTTCCTTCACAATAACTGTCCGAGGTAAAGGGGTTATACAATTTTGTTTATACATTACGACAAAGTCAACATCTGCAGTTTGGTATGTTTGAAAACGATTAGAATCTATTACAAATAAGAGCACTATCAACAGTTTATGACATTTTGAAATGTTACACATTTTGCAGATACTGGAGAACCTATGTTACAATGTCCCGATGATATTGATGTAGCATTAACTGATCCAGGTCAACCATATTCGACTGTATATTGGAATGTATCAGTAAGTGACAATTCTGGAAGTGTGACATGGAATTGTAGCAGAGTATCTGGTGACATGTTTGACGTCATTTGGCCAATTGAACGACAGAATGTATCATGCGAAGCTGAGGATGTGCATGGCAATACTGCAGAATGTGTATTTTATATTACTGTAATTGGTATGCAGAATTTATTCATATTAAAAATATATTTAAACAATTTTAATAGCTGTTTTTTTTATAGGCCTACCATTTTATATTCTTACATATTCATATCTAGTTTTCATTACAGCGTTTGGCCAATAATGATTCTACATTATTGTAATAGAAAAAATTTGAACGATTATAATATTCTTACACTTCTGTTGATTTTCAGATGAAGAAAATCCAAGTATTTCATGTCCAAGTAGCGTTGATGTACCTAATGATGATGGGTCAGCGGTAGCAGTGGTCAGCTGGTCAGTCAATGTCACAGACAACACAGATTCTCTATATGAAGTAATAGTGTCAGGCTCTGGTACAGAGTATAACAAATCTGGACACGCATTTCCTGTTGGCATCACAACATTAGACTATGTTGTTACAGATGCATTTGGTAACGCAGACAACTGTTCCTTCACAGTAACTGTCAGTGGTAAGGATGTTATATACAATGTTTCATTAGAATATTTTACGATAAAGCAACATCTACAGTTTGAAAAAAACCAGTAGGTTCACTGATAAGTTTAAGATAACTTAGTATAAAACATACTCAAAATAAAGTGAGACTAGTCATACTATACTCGAAATATTGAATCAAAATGACTAGTCTCACTTTATTTGGAGTATGTTTTATACTAAGTTACAGTTTGACATATGTTTGGAAATTATTTAAAATCCAGTGTATCAACAAATGAAACAAGTGTGAAAGGCTGCCAATATTTTAATGATATTTTAAAATGTTATATATTATGTAGATACTGAAGAACCTATGTTACAATGTCCCGATGATATTGATGTAGCATTAACCAATCCGGGTCAACCATATTCGACTGTATATTGGAATGTATCAGTAAGTGACAATTCAGGGAGTGTGACATGGAATTGTAGCAGAGTATCTGGTGACAGGTTTGATGTCATCTGGCCAATTGAACGACAGAATGTATCATGCGTAGCTGAGGATGTGCATCGCAATACTGCAGAATGTGTATTTTATGTTACTGTAATTGGTAAGCAGATTTTTATCATAATAAAAATGTATTTGAACAATTCTAATAGCTGTTATTTTGTAGACTAATCTTTTTTTATGTTTTGATATAGTCATATCTAGTTGTGTTACAGCGTTTGGTCAATAATTAATATACGTTAATGTAATAGGAAAATTCTGAGCAATTATAATACGTCTTACACTTCTGTTGATGTTCAGATGAAGAAAATCCAAGTATTTTGTGCCCAAGTAACGTTGATGTCCCTACTGATGATGGATCTGCCGTAGCAGTGGTCAGCTGGTCAGTCAACTACTCAGACAACACAGATTCTATATATGACCTAGTATTGTCAGGTTCTAATACAGAGTACTTTTTTGATGCACTTGGATATGCGTTTCCCGTTGGCACGACAACATTAAACTATGTTATTACAGACGTATTTGGAAACACAGACAACTGTTCCTTCACAATAACTGTCCGAGGTAAAGGGGTTATACAATTTTGTTTATACATTACGACAAAGTCAACATCTGCAGTTTGGTATGTTTGAAAACGATTAGAATCTATTACAAATTAGAGCACTATCAACAGTTTATGACATTTTGAAATGTTACACATTTTGCAGATACTGGAGAACCTATGTTACAATGTCCTGATGATATTGATGTAGCATTAACTGATCCAGGTCAGCCATATTCGACTGTATATTGGAATGTATCAGTAAGTGACAATTCTGGAAGTGTGACATGGAATTGTAGCAGAGTATCTGGTGACATGTTTGACGTCATTTGGCCAATTGAACGACAGAATGTATCATGCGAAGCTGAGGATGTGCATGGCAATACTGCAGAATGTGTATTTTATATTACTGTAATCGGTAGGCAGAGTTTATTAATAGTAAAAATATATTTAAACAATCTTAATAGCTGTTTTTTTTATAGGCCTACCATTTTATCTGTACATAGTCATATCTAGTTTGCATTACAGTGTTTGGCCAATAATGATTCTACATTATTGTAATAGAAAAATTCTGAGCGATTATAATATTCTTACACTTCTGTTGATTTTCAGATGAAGAAAATCCAAGTGTTTCGTGCCCAAGTAGCATTGATGTACCTAATGATGATGGGTCAGCCGTAGCAGTGGTCAGCTGGTCTGTCAACGTCACGGACAACACAGATTCTATATATGAAGTAATAGTGTCAGGCTCTGGTACAGAGTACAACGAATTTGGACAAGCATTCCCTGTTGGCATGACAACATTATACTATGTTGTTACAGATGCATTTGGTAACAGAGACAACTGTTCCTTCACAATAACTGTCCGAGGTAAAGGGGTTATACAATTTTGTTTATACATTACGACAAAGTCAACATCTGCAGTTCTGTATGTTTGGAAACGATTAGAATCTATAAACATTATAAACAAATTTGAGCACTATTAACAGTTAAATGGCATTTTAAAATGTTACATCTTTTGTAGATACTGGAGAACCCATGTTACAATGTCCCAATGACATTAATTTAGCATTAACTGATCCGGGTCAGCCATATTCGACTGTATATTGGAATGTATCAGTCAGTGACAATTCAGGGAGTGTGACATGGAATTGTAGCAGAGTATCTGGTGACAGGTTTGATGTCATTTGGCCAACTGAGCGACAGAATGTATCATGCGAAGCTGAGGATGTGCATGGCAATACTGCAGAATGTGTATTTTATGTTACTGTAATCGGTAGGCCATTTTTTTAATCTTAATTTATTGGAATATAATTTATAAGGTTTTGTTTTACATATTACAATTGATTAGAAATATTGTATAAAGCGATAATTGGTCAAACACTGAACATAATAGTAAATACAACTAAATATGTCTAGGCCTATAAGAAAATATTAGTTTCCTTATATAGTCATTTAGTTTTATTTACTATTGTTAATGTTTGACTAATTATCATTTTACAATATTAATAGAATATTCTAATTGATTATAATATATCTTAATCTTGTTTTTATATTGTTCTTTAGATAAAGAAACTCCGAGTATTTCATGTCCAAGTAACATTGATGTATCCACTGATGATGGGTCGGCTGTAGCACTAGTGAGTTGGTTAGTGAACGTCACAGACAACTCAGGTTCTATATATGAAGTAATAGTTTCAGGTTCAGGTACCGAGTACAACAAATCTGAACATGCGTTTCCTGTTGGCATCACAGCATTAGACTATGTTGCTACAGATGCATTCGGTAACGCAGACAACTGTTCCTTCACAGTAACTGTCAGAGGTAAGGGGTTATCAGGATAATATTTTACTAGCGTACTTTACAACAAATCAACCTCTATACATTGGTTATGTTTAAAAGTGGTTTTAAATTTTTAAACATATGAAACACGGTAGACTTTCAGCAGTTTAATGACATTCTAATATGTTATATTTTATGCAGATATCGGAGAACCCATGTTACAATGTCCCAATGACATTAATTTAGCATTAACTGATCCGGGTCAGCCATATTCGACTGTATATTGGAATGTATCAGTAAGTGACAATTCAGGGATTGTGACATGGAATTGTAGCAGAGTATCTGGTAACATATTTGACGTCATCTGGCCAATTGAACGACAGAATGTATCATGCGAAGCTGAGGATGCCCATGGCAATACTGCAGAATGTGTATTTTATATTACTGTAATTGGTAGGCAGAATTAATTCATAACAAGAATGTATTTGAACAATCATAATAGATGTTATTGTATAGGTCTACCTTTTTATTTTCTTATATAGTCATATCTAGTTGTATTTTAAGGTTTGCCTAATAATTATTATACAATAATATAGTAGAATAATTCTTAGCAATTATAATACGTTTTACTCTTTTGTTGGTTTTCAGATGAAGAAAATCCAAGTGTTTCATGTCCAAGAAGCATTGGTGTACCTAATGATGATGGATCAGCCGTAGCAGTGGTCAGCTGGTCAGTCAATGTCACCGACAACACAGATTCTATATATGAAGTAATAGTGTCAGGCTCTGGTACAGAGTACAACGAATCTGGACAAGCATTTCCTGTTGGCATGACAACTTTAGACTATGTTGTTACAGACGCATTTGGAAACACAGAAAACTGTTCCTTCACAATAACTGTCCAAGGTAGGGGGTTAATACAAGTCAATATATAATATAAAAGTACAAATAAAAGGCATACATCTCCAGTTTGATATGTTTGGAAACGATTTGAATCTACAAAAATATGAAATAAAGAGTTGAACTATCAACAGTTTAATGACATTTTGAAATGTTACATCTTTTGTAGATACTGGAGAACCTATGTTGCAATGTCCCAATGACATTGATGTAGCATTAACTGATCCGGATCAGCCTTATTCGACTGTATATTGGAATGTATCAGTAAGTGACAACTCAGGGAGTGTGACATGGAATTGTAGCAAAATATCTGGTGACAGGTTTGACGTCATCTGGCCAACTGAACGACAGAATGTATCTTGTGAGGCTGAGGATGCGCATGACAATACTGCAGAATGTGTATTTTATGTTACTGTAATCGGTATGCCATTTTTTTAATAACCTTGATTTATTGGAATATAATTTATAAGGTTTTATTTTACATATTATAATTGATTAGAAATATTGTATTTTGATATTGTATAAAATGATAATTGGTCAAACACTGAACATAATAGTAAATACAACTAAATATGACTAGGCCTATAAGAAAATATTAGTTTTCTTATATAGTCATTTAGTTTTATTTACTATTGTTAATGCTTGACCAGATATCATTTTACAATATTAATAGAGTATTCTAATCGATTATAATATATCTTAATCTTGTTTTTATATTGTTCTTTAGATAAAGAAACTCCGAGTATTTCATGTCCAAGTAATATTGATGTATCCACTGATGATGGGTCGGCTGTAGCACTAGTGAATTGGTTAGTGAATGTCACAGACAACTCAGGTTCTATATATGAAGTGACAGTTTCTGGATCAGGTACAGAGTACAACGAATCTGAACACGCGTTTCCTGTTGGCATCACAGCATTAGACTATGTTGCTACAGATGCATTTGGTAACACAGACAACTGTTCCTTCACAGTAACTGTCAGAGGTAAGGGGTTATCAAGATAATATTTTACTATAGTCCTTTACAACAGAGCAACATCTATACGTTCGTTGTGTTTGAAAATGGTTTGAAATTTTTTAACATATGAAACACGCTAGACTTTCAGTAGTTTAATGACATTCTAATATGTTATATTTTATGCAGATACCGGAGAACCCATGTTAAAATGTCCCAATGATATTAATTTAGCATTAACTGATCCGGGTCAGCCATATTCAACTGTATATTGGAATGTATCAGTAAGTGACAATTCAGGGAGTGTGACATGGAATTGTAGCAGAGTATCTGGTGACAGGTTTGACGTCATTTGGCCAATTGAACGACAGAATGTATCATGCGTAGCTGAGGATGTGCATGGCAATACTGCAGAATGTGTATTTTATATTACTGTAATTGGTAGGCAGAATTAATTTATAACAAGAATGTATTTGAAAAATCATAATAGCTGTTATTGTATAGGCCTACCTTTTTATATCCCTATATAGTCATATCTTAGTTGTACAGTATTTTAGGGTTTGTCTAATAATTATTATACAATAATATAGTAGAATAATTCTTAGCAATTATAATACGTCTTACACTTCTATTGGTTTTCAGATGAAGAAAATCCAAGTATTTCGTGTCCAAGAAGCGTTGATGTACCTAATGATGACGGGTCAGCCGTAGCAGTGGTCAGCTGGTCAGTTAACATCACAGACAACACAAATTATATATATGAATTAATATTGTCAGGCTCTGGTACAGAGTACAACGAATCTGGACAAGCATTTCCTGTTGGCATGACAACTTTAGACTATGTTGTTACAGACGCATTTGGAAACATAGAAAACTGTTCCTTCACAGTAACTGTCCGAGGTAGGGGGTTAATACAAGTCAATATTTTATTAAGTACATTACGACAAAGGCATACATCTTCAGTTTGATATGCTTGAAAACGATTTGGATATACAAACCTATGAAATAAAGCAGTAAACTATTAATAATTTAATGACTTTTTGAAATGTTACATCTTTTGTAGATACTGGAGAACCTATGTTACAATGTCCCAATGACATTGATGTAGCATTAACTGATCCGGGTCAGCCATATTCTACTGTATATTGGAATGTATCAGTAAGTGACAATTCTGGGAGTGTGACATGGAATTGTAGCAGAGTATCTGGTGACAGGTTTGACGTCATTTGGCCAATTGAACGACAGAATGTATCATGCGAAGCAGAGGATGTGCATGGCAATACTGCAAAATGCGTATTTTATGTTACTGTAATCGGTAGGTCATTTTTTAAAATAATCTTGATTTATTGGAATATAATTTATAATGTTTTATTTTACATATTATAATTGATTAGAGATATTGCATTTTAATATGTATAAATGATAATTTGTCAAACACTGAACATAATAGTAAATACATCTAAATATGACTATAAGAAAATAACAATTTTCTTATATAATCATTTTGTTTTATTTATTATTATGTTAATGTTTGACTAATTATCATTTTACAATATTAATTGAATTTTCTAATTGATTATAATATATCTTACTCTTGTGTTTATATTGATCTTTAGATAAAGAAAATCCGAGTATTTCATGTCCAAGTAACATTGATGTATCCACTGATGATGGGTCGGCTGTAGCACTAGTGAGTTGGTTAGTGAACGTCACAGACAACTCGGGTTCTATATATGAAGTGACAGATTCTGGATCAGGTACCGACTACAACAAATCTGGACACGTGTTTCCTATTGGCATGACAACATTAGACTATGTTGCTACAGATGCATTTGGTAACACAGACAACTGTTCCTTCACAGTAACTGTCAGAGGTAAGGGGTTATCAAGATAATATTTTATTAGAGCACTTTACAACAAAGCAACGTCTATACGTTGATTATGCTTGAAAATGGTTGAAATTTTTAAACATATGAAACACGGTAGACTTTTAGCAGTTTAATGACATTCTAATATGTTATATCTTATGCAGATACTGGAAAACCCATGTTACAGTGTCCCAATGACATTAATTTAGCATTAACTGATCCAGGTCAGCCATATTCAACTGTATATTGGAATGTATCAGTGAGTGACAATTCAGGGAGTGTGACATGGAATTGTAGCAGAGTATCTGGTGACAGGTTTGACGTCATTTGGCCAATTGAACGACAGAATGTATCATGCGAAGCTGAGGATGTGCATGGCAATACTGCAGAATGTGTATTTTATGTTACTGTAATTGGTAGGCGAATTTATTCATAACAAGAATGTATTTGAACAATCATAATGGTTGTTATAAGACAATCGTGACGTCATCACTTTAACTCCCAATGTTATTTGCCTATTCCCCAGCGTCGACTAATTTTTCTATTAGTGGATGCTTGGCTTGATGATTTTTTTTAGGTTCATGTGCAAAAAAAATTCCTCATTTTTTCGTCACCGCGAATATATCGTGCACCGCGATAAAAATTGAATTGTAATTGAAAATTACTTCCGTAAAACAAGCTTAATTAGAACCCGAAGAAAGTTACTTCAAATTCAATGTTAATTATGAACAATTAAGGAATTCATTAAATCAATGGACCCTCATAAACACAACAAACTGAACGTTTAATATGAATATTCTAGACCTATTTTAATGACTCAAGGAACAAATTTAGATGTAGGCCTACGGCCGTGCAGGAGCCCGCCCGGGCCTCCTCCTACTACTACTACTACTACTAGGCCGCAGCCTAGCCTAGTTATGAAATCATCGCACGATTTTACCTGTCTGCATGCACCGATCAAAAAGGATGTCAGTGACGTATTCCTTCTCGAATGCTGAAATGTTTATTTCTTTGACGAAAGTATATCAAAATGGAATTACAAACAAGTTATTTCTAATTACACAAGTAGTTATTAATTGTATCCGTACTCCTGTACTGCTGATGTGTAGCAGTGTGTAGTTAATTAATTAAATGCGTACTGCAGGAGCAAAAATCAGCATAATCATAGCTAAATGTAAATATGCACACGTATACTGATCATATCAATATAGCAACCGATGACTGCTACAACAGTTTGTTATAAAAAACTAAAATTAACAGACGGCGATTGACTTATAAAGCAATTATTAGAGCATGCATCGTACACTAAATGGAAAATTATTATACTTAGGTTAGATTTAATGCATTCAAAAATTTTCTTCGGGCCTTGCAGGCCCGCAGGAAATTTTTTCAAGCTTTAAATCTAACCTTCGTATAATAATTTTCCTAAAGTGTACAATGCGGAGCTCTACTAATTGCTTGTTATTGTATAGGCCTACCTTTTTATTTTCTTATATAGTCATATCTAGTTGTATTTTAGGGTTTCCCTAATAATTATACAATAATATAGTAGAATAATTCTTAGCAATTATGATACAATATACTCTTCTGTTGGTTTTCAGATGAAGAAGATCCAAGTATTTCGTGTCCAAGAAGCGTTGATGTACCTAATGATGATGGATCAGCCGTAGCAGTGGTGAGCTGGTCAGTTAACATCACAGACAACACAAATTATATATATGATTTAATATTGTCAGGCTCTGGTACAGAGTACAATGAAACTGGACAAGCATTTCCTGTTGGCATGACAACATTATACTATGTTGTTACAGACGCATTTGGAAACACAGAAAACTGTTCCTTCACAGTAACTGTCCGAGGTAGGGGGTTATACAATTTTTTATTAATATACTTTACGAAAAACCAACATCTGCAGTTTGATATATGTTTGAAAAATATTTTAATCTATGAACATATAAACAGAGCGGAAGCCTATCAGCAGTTTAACAACATTTAAAATGTTATATCTTATGCAGATACTGGAGAACCCATGTTACAATGTCCAGCTGACATTAATGAAGCACTAACTGATCCAGGTCAGCCATATTCGACTGTATATTGGAATGTATCAGTAAGTGACAATTCAGGAAGTGTGACATGGAATTGTAGCAGAGTATCTGGTGACAGGTTTGACGTCATCTGGCCAATTGAACGACAGAATGTATCATGCGAAGCTGAGGATGCGCAAGGCAATACTGCAGAATGTGTATTTTATATTATATTAGTTGGTATGAATGATTGATTTATATTTTAGTTAAAGTGTTTCTATAACTATAGTATTATACAAAGTATTATGCATATTATTATTCTTATTGTTATTAGTATTTGTTGCTGTTATTATTGGTGATCCGCAACTCTTGCGGATCACCTCTTCTTATTGTCAGGATCTTTTTTTTCTTTTTTTTCTTCTTTCTTTCTCCCCATTTCTTGTTGGCACGATATCTCAAAAAATGCCACGAGTTATGCACAATCGCTGTCAACGAACATTTGGTTTGGTCTGGATTAGTCAATGTGAGCATGTTAATGTGCTCAGTCATGCGTGACGTCATCTACGTGTAATTTTGCGTTTTTAATAACGTGTTACATAATCGAACATATCCTAACCAATTGCCATTTCGAAATCATATTCAGTGAGCATAAAGTTCAGGTCAAGGTTGAATGTCACTTGTCTTAATTTTATGAGTGCACGTCATAACGTGCGCATACGCGTGCGTCAAAATTTTAAAATGCTCAAAATAACTTTTTGACTAAATTAGAGCACGCTTTAGGCCATTCTGAGCATTTCAACATTTTTCAAATTGTTGGCACTGCGCGCATTTTTACGCGCGCGCACACGTACAGAAACTGGAATTAACGTTTTTTTTACATGTTTTAGGTTTCTGACACTGTATTCAGAAAGTTCCATCTGTTTTGGTCATCTTAGGGTCAATGGCAATGCCGTACGCGCGCATAGAACATACAAATCCTTGTGCGCGTTTTTGTCGACATACAGCTAAAATAGGCCAAAATCATGCCTATTTTCAATCAGTTATAGCTCCTTAGGATGATCAGTGACCCCCAATTTTTACTATATATTCTGAAAGTACATAAATTGTAGATATGATTTTATTGATCATAATGGCTGATCGGACATTGTGACGTCTTCATATTGGCATCTGAATTCAAAGATCGATCGTCTTCCAACTTTAAGTATGTTATAGTTGAGACAATTCTCTTTCATATATGTGACTTCTTTTTACATTTTGATGACGTCATCATGGTAAAAAAATTTGTTTTTTTTTACCCCTGCCCACATCTTTCTTTCCTTAAACGTTGATGAGCCCATATCATCTTAACCATTTGTCAATTTCTGAATCATATCAAGTGAGCATAATCTTCAGGTCAAGGTTAAATGTCAGGTACCTTAATTTTCCGTTGGAGCGAATTAACGTGCGCGTACGCGTGCGTCAACAATTATGAATACTTAAAATTATGCCTAATTTTAATCAGTTATAGCTCCTTAGGATGAAA
>NW_022683792.1:942524-953406 GCF_011630105.1 Anneissia japonica | reverse complement strand
TGAAATTTTATTTATGACGTCATTATTTTTCAACTTATTTGAACGTATCTTGCTTATTCTGGATCGATTGTCTTCCACCTGTGAGTATGTTATAGCTGAGACAATTCTCTTTCAGAAGTGTCCCTTTATTTTTCATTTTGATGACGTCATCATGGTAAAAAAGAATGCTTTTTTGGAGCCTTGTCATCTTTCTTTCTTAAAAGATGTAAACAATTTTAAAATAGAGGGCAGCAGACTGTATTTCGACGCTATCAGACCGATAGTTCGTATACTGTAAAGGGAAAATTCGTGTGGCATTACCAACCAACAGGGGGTTATAAATTATACTTGACAAGGTTTAAATACATGTGCCATTACCGTCCTCGGGCACGTCGTATAAGGTATTCGTACTTGTGCGTTAAAATTTTAAAATTGTTAATATCACTTTTCAGATAATTTAAAGCACGTTTCAGGTCATTTTCAGTATTCCAAAACTTTTCATAATTTACGCGCCGTACGCTCATTTTCACGCCAACAGCACGTACTGAAGTTGGAAATTACGTTTCAGTTACATGTTTTGGGTTTGTGACACTGTATTAATATCATTACCGTGCGCATGGACGTTAAGACGTATGTGTACACATTTGTAAGTCATTAAAATGCTCAAAATTACTCTTTTTAAAAACTAAATAGAGCATGTTTTAGCATATAATAATTTTCAATCAGCACCGCGCGTGCTTCGTCAGGGTCAAAGTACAGCGGATCACCAAACTCGTCCTCAGTGACGAGTTCAAATCTAGTATTTATTATTGTTGTTGTTGTTATTGTAATTCGTGACTGACAATTATGCTTTAATGTCCTAAAAATATTTCTGATCGTTTAGATGAAGAAAATCCCCGTATTTCATGTCCAAGCAATGTTGATGTATCTACTAATGATGGGTCAGCTAAAGCAGTGGTGAGCTGGTCAGTCAATGTAACGGACAACACAGATTCTATATATGAAGTAATAGTGTCAGGCTCTGGTACAGAGTATAATGAAACTGGACATGAGTTTCCTGTTGGCATGACAACATTAGACTATGTTGTTACAGATGCATTTGGTAACAAAGACAACTGTTCCTTCACAGTAACTGTCAGCGGTAAGAGGATAATATAAAATATGTTACGACTATGCAACATCTACAGTTTGATATGTTTGAAAATGGATTGAATTTATAAGCATATGGAGAAAAAAAAACTGAGAACCATCAACAGTTTAATTTAATGATATTTTAAAATTTGATTTCTTTTGCAGATGCTGGAGAACCTATGTTACAATGTCCCGATGATATTGATGTAGCAATAACTGATCAAGGCCAGTCATATTCGACAGTTTATTGGAATGTATCAGTGAGTGACAATTCTGGGAGTGTGACATGGAATTGTAGCAGAGTATCTGGTGACAAGTTTGTCGTCATCTGGCCAATTGAACGACAGAATGTTACCTGCAGAGCTGAAGATCTGTATGGCAATACTGCAGAATGTGTATTTTATGTAAAGGTTTATGGTATGTTATTGTTTGTGGTTAAATTAAATCATTTATTCATTTCATGAAGTTTTTCGTTTTCAATAATGGGACAACGATAACATTACAGATGTAATACAGATTACCATAGAGGTTGCTTGAATTCTAATGCCAGCAATGTACCTCAGACTCTAATGTACTGATGATATCAGGACTAAGTAATGTAAATGGTAAGATAACGGTACAATGCTGCGATGTAAATGAAGCAGTCGCAGAATCTTCATAACTATGAAAATGGCAGCTTAATCACTGAAGAAGATGTAGACTAATATGCTACCTGTATATTTATTTTTTAAACATTGAGATGTGTGTTGTGTAATTCTTAAATTGTATATGTATATATGCATATTTTTAGAAATCAAAATGTAATCTTGTCTTGTTCAATATTATTTTTAGATAGAGAAAACCCAAGTATTTCATGTCCAAGCAGCATAAATTTGCCTACTGATATGTCAGCTGAAGCCGTGTTGAGTTGGTCAGTCAACGTTACAGACAATATTGATTCTGTGTATAAACTAGTATTGTCAGGCTCTGGTACAGAGTACAATGAATCTGGGCAAGCATTTAGTATTGGTCTGACAACATTGAACTATGTCGTGACGGATGCATTTGGTAATAAAAACGAATGTTCTTTCACGGTGACTGTTATAGGTAAGACTTTAAAAATCATCATTATCTGTTACCAGTAGACCTTTTCAATATTAAGTTTGAATTGTTCGAAGTTCTGGTTTAGTTATATATGTAAGATCGTAAACATATTCATACCTTTATATGAGGTTTGCCATTCCAAAACCAGCATACTGTCGCTAATTGTTAAACTTAGTAATTAGCATAAGAACATGGCAGTATTGTATACTTTAGTGCAGAGAAGCCATAATACTTTTAATCATAACTTTGACAATAGTAAATCGATGTCAGTAAATGTCCCATCATTTTAAGGCTTATACAGTTCATCCTCCAATTTGAGAAGACTATAATTCTGAGACCCTAATTTGAGACCACTTTTTCAAAAAACCAAATAACAATCTTCAATCTTTTACCACAAGGTTAACCCTCTAATTAAAGACCAAATTTTCGAGGCCACCTCAAATTTTCAGGTCCCAAAGGTGGTCTGGAATTATGGCAAACTGTAATAGGGAGAATAAGAATATATTAAAAAGTCAATTTTCCTTTTTTGGTCACTGATGCTTGTTTTGGGTTGGCAAGCATCATATAGTGAAACGCTATTTAACATTTTTATGCACTGTATATAGATACTGGTGAACCCATAATAGAATGTCCTGCCGACATTGATGTAGCGTTAACCGACCCAAGTCAGCCATATTCTACTGTTTATTGGAATGTAACAGCAAGCGACAATTCAGGGAGTGTGACATGGAATTGTAGCAGGAAATCTGGTGACAGGTTTTTCGTTATCTGGCCAATTGAACGACAGAATGTAACCTGCAAAGCTGTGGATTTGTACGACAATACTGTAGAATGTCTATTCTATATAATAGTTAATGGTAAGCCAAGATGTTTCGATGCTATTACAGTAATTGGTAGGGTATATTTTATGATGCATTTTTTGTGCGTACGGTACTGGCCATATGGTTTTCCTCATGTGGCTTTTGATATTGTTTTTAATTTATTATTGATAATATTGGTCAAAAAGTAATTGATATATTTACCTTTTTTCTATTTACGGGTTTTATTGAGCAGTTTTGATTAGTGTTTAACAAATAATTATTCTAACCGATTATAATACGTCTTACTCTTATGCTGATTCATAGATGAAGAAAACCCAAGTATTTCATGTCCCAGCAACTTCGATGTTCGCAGTGATGATGAATCAGCTGAAGCAGTGGTCAACTGGTCAGTGAACGTCACAGACAACACAGATTCTATATATGAAGTAACAGTGTCAGGCTCTGGTACAGAGTACAACGAATCTGGAGACTCGTTTCCTATTGGCTTAACAACATTAGACTATATTGTCACAGATGCATTTGGTAACAGAGGCGATTGTTCCTTCACAATAACTGTCAGAGGTAAGGGGACTATATTAAGTGTATTCTTTAAGTGACAATTTTATTAACTTTTATTAAGGTAATAATGTAACTGTGTTTTATTTATAATGAATAAATGTATTTGTATTGCAAATACATGTTGATTTCATGACATATTATTTGAATACTGTTTGTAGATACTGGAGACCCCATGTTGCAATGTCCTGGTGATATTGATGTAGCATTAACTGATCCTGGTCAGCCATATTCGACTGTATATTGGAATGTATCAGTAAGTGACAATTCAGGAAACGTGACATGGACTTGTAGCAGAGCATCTGGTGACAGGTTGGACGTCATCTGGCCAATTGAGCGACAGAATGTATCATGCTCAGCTGAGGATGTGCATGAAAATACTGCAGAATGTATGTTCTATATCACTGTATATGGTAAGCCAAGTTGTGAAGATTTTGTTTTATATCATGCATATGGTGTTGACACAAATTTTGTTGAAAATGTTCAAATACATTGTGGCTCCGTCTTTTGGTAAAAAAGCTGTCGAAATCAAAGTTGCTTCTGTTATTTAAATGTACTTTTTACTTCTGTTCTCTACATCAACTTTTTACATGTTGTATGCAATTCTATATTTCTCCTACCATTCTTTCCCTTTTTTTGGAAAGCAACTGTCATCCAATTTCGGGAACTAGACCTACTTTACTCATCTCATTTCTTAATTATTATTAATATTCAGTTAATTTATTTGGTCTTAGCTGTCACTTCACATATCCATATATGTTACAATAAATGTGTCAATTTTAGTTATGTTTCTTGTGTGTCTACCAAATCTCTTCTGTAAATATATGCCGCTGTAAGTGTTATTTATATTATCAAATATGACTGCCTTTTGAAGTTTGTGATTACAATTATGATTAAAAGTAAATGGTAAATTTTCCAAAGGCGAGTGAAAAAAACTGGAGAAGCCATCATTTACTCTGTAGTCATAATTTCAATCGTCTACTACAATAGAGCAGTATATATTTGGTTTATACGTTAATGCTGTTACAGTAGGTCTATAGTCAATGATTTCTTTTTATATAAGTACTGTCACAAATTATTAGTAAAGTATTGTTCTTTATTTCTTTAGTGCTAGGATGTAAAGTTCTAAAATGTTGACTGTTTTAGCTTCTTGTAGGCTGCTGCATAATGGTGTAATCTAGAATGCTGGTGTTTTTTCCTTCTAAGTTTCAACAAAACTCTTGTTGTTATTCTAGGTAAAGGTCTTTATTCCAAAGCTGTCGTATTCGAAACGAGGGAAAATATTACGTTTGTTTTAATCACTTAACCGTTATTTAGATAATTGAGCTTTATCTATATAATGTTACTACTTTGTATATAATCTATTCCAAATGATATACTTTTATGAACAGGTTTGTGTTTTTGTACAACTTCTTAAAGTGTTATGTAATAATATGTAATAAATAAGTGTTTGTCTTGTAAAATATCAGCTTTATATGATATGATATGTAATAAGTTGTAAAATGTAACAACAGGTTGAAGTAATTTGTATACATCATTTACATTGTTACATCGTTAAGACAGTTATGTAGGTGACCTTTGGAGGTTTGTATAGCATTGTGTTTTATTTCGATTGGATTCATTTGTAAGAACATGAAGAACTTGCACTAGAAGTTAAAAGAACAGGACTGCATGTGACATTGTTTGCATTTTAGATTTCATTATGGCTTAACTTTTCCATTATCAAAGCTATACACCAGGTTGAATGTAACCTGATAAAGCCTTGACATTTAAATGCCTTTTTGTTGGTTGCACATTCATTATATGACTTTATATAGACAAGGAGAAACCAAGTATTTCATGTCCCAACAACATTGTTGAGCCTACTGATAAGGGGTCGGGTGAAGCAGTGGTCAGTTGGTCAGTCAATGCCTCAGACAACACAGATTCTATATATGAAGTGGTGGTGTCAGGCTCTGGAACCGGGTTTAACGCAGAGGAAGAAGCATTTCCAATTGGTGTGACGACATTATACTATGTTGTAACAGATGCATTTGGTAACACAGACGATTGTTCATTCAGTGTGGATATCAAAGGTAAACTACACATACATATTTTTATTCAATCTTCCACTCCATCTCAACGATGGTTCTACATTGATATCACAATCTCTAGAATACCTTCTTAGACATCTTAAAATCTTTCAATTATTGCAATATAACTCTCTCACATTTATACTTTAAATGGTTGTCTAATAACCATAGTGTATATGTGTAGTTTATATTTCTTGGTAATTAAGATGACAATCTTTCGTTTTTTTAGATGATGAAGATCCTATATTCACAAACTGCCCAGAAAATATCAATTCTGAAACGGAGTCAAGGTCTTCTAGCGCCCAAGTTTTTTGGTCACCCTCAGATATTTCTGACAACTCAGGAGAACCAAGTGTTGTTGCCTCACACAACCCAGGATCTGTATTTAATTTGGGAATAACAAAAGTGGTATATACTGCACGTGATGACTATAACAATACAGCAGTGTGTGCATTTAATGTCACTATTGAAGGTAATGTATAGTATTATAGGAATGCATAATACAAAGTGTTACCACTTTTAAATAGCGCATTTTAGCTGCTTTCTAAAATGTAAAAATTATGACAAAACTCCTTAGAACATACGAATACAATGCAGTTTACAAAACTAATTAACAACATGTTTTGACGTGTCACACGTCATCATCTGGCAATAATACTTATGCTATTGCTGGTTTATATACTACCTACTAATGTAAGTCATGTACATAAAGGTCATGAATACTGTGGTAAGTCATGTATATAAGAATTAAAATAAAAGAGTGATAATTTAAATGAGTCGTTTGTTCAGTGACGGATATTACCAAAGCAATTTAAAGAGCATCTTTTATTTTAAGTTGATAATTATTGTGTGCGTGGACTCAAGAATAGTATAGAATTAGATGGTTTTTGCATTTAACTGAGTTTTGAAGATGTTGAAAAATGTGTGAGAACTTGTCCCGAACTAAGTGCACCTTTTATGTGTCTACTGGTCTCACCAATATATATGGAGTTACACCCTGTGCAAGTAAATTTGTAGGCAACACAGGCTCGGAGATTAGTTGGGACGTTACATAAAAAAAAAAACCCAGATAATTTATATCATTTAAAAGTAAGTTTAACATTAATATTAGAGCAATAATTTGTGATGACATGTAGGCCTTCTAGGGAAGTCAAAGATTAATCATGTTATATATGGAAAATGAATTCCAAATGTTTAGTATTCATTCATATATTTTGTTGCACGTCAATTGCAAATTAAATGAGTTACTTTGACTAATAGACTGTACACAATGGTGGTGGCACAATTATTTGTATGGTAGTACAATTATTTTAGTTACTTTTTATTATAAATCATTTTACAATTGCTGTTATAAAATTAAATATCTTGTAATATATATAATGCATGGCTACATGTAACCATAGGCCTATTTAATTATTGTTTTTTTATAGATAAAGAAGCACCGTTTTTAATGTGTCCTGAAGATATTGTGGTGATGTCTACTTCGTCATCAGGAATTAATGTCACATGGTCACAGCCTAAATATGACGACAACTCCGGACAGTCAGTGACACTAAGTTCATCAGAAAATTCAGGAGATGTGTTTACAGTTGGGCAATATATTGTAGCATATACAGCATTCGACCAATCAGGGAACAATGCTACCTGTCAATTTGAAATCACAGTAGGAGGTAACATAATAAACAGTTAAAAAATTGGACTTAGATTTTGGTTTTTCTTGAGGATACATAAATAGTTAGGCCTTACCAGGAATACATGGCATCTCTACCTAACTACTGTTTTCATAGCAATTGAAATAGCGTGAGATGAGATCATTAAATTTTTTTTTAAAAACTTAGATTTGTTCAAATCAAAATTTTAATAGATATAATAAAATAATTCATAATATCTGGATGGAGTGAATTCCACAATCTCACAATCTAGTTGGTATTGCATATTTAGAAGAGTCAGTTTTAGATTACAAATGTTTAAATGTTAAAAGATATTAATGACTATTATTGATAATTAATTTACTAGAAACTAAACTCTAGTGGGAGGAATAATGTAAACGACGCATATAATGTAAAATAATTGATTTACATAATTTGTAGGGCGTTGTTGTATATGTGGATGTAGTATACAATACCTAGTATAATTAAAGTCAATCAAATCAAATGCCGGACTTTTCAAAGATATCATTTCTACTTGTGATAGATCCGTGTACAACAACACCTTGCTTGAATGGAGGGACGTGCATTTTATCAGACCCTGACTTTGAATGTCGTTGTCCAACATTACATACTGGTGAAAACTGTGAAATTATACCAGGTAAATTGGATTGGATTGGATTTATTCGGTGTAAACACCAAGGATAGCCCACGAAAGTTTAGAAGAAGACTTATTTCCAGTGGAGTCCTACTGGTGGTGATTGGGCAGTAGACCAGGAGACAATCCCCTACTCTTTTCCAAAGAGTGTACTGTGTCCTTTATTGTGCACATGGGCCATCAATGCACACAGGACCAATGGTTTAATTATAACTTGTATTTCAGCCCTCCAGCTGAAATACAAGGAGAGACAGCGATGGGAATTGAACCGGGGACCTAGAGATCTCCACGGTTCAGCACACACACAGTGGCTACCACCAGATTAGCCGACTGAGCTAAGCTGCTCTCTCAATTAAATCTCTCTCAGTAAATTACATGTGGATGTACATTATGATGATATAAATACTAAATAATTATTCTAAGTATATAACCATATGCTATTATAACACAAATCTTAATCACTCCCATTCTTAAGTTTGTCATCAATTTCTGGCATACTAGGCTTAGACCTACTGAATAGTTAATCAGAAAAATTGAAGACATTTTTCTTTAAAAAACTCTTTTTTATGAGCACAGTCTGTAAAACAGTTTTAATACGTACATTATAATATTCATGTTTTAGGTTTACCAACTGCAGCAGTTCAACCAAGCTTTGTGAGTGTTGATTATCTAAGTGCAGCCAGGTTTTTTTGCAATATAAGTAACTCAGTTGATTGGCAATGGTACAAAGACTATGTTGCAATCCCACTTACTCAGAATCTGGAATATCTAACTATCGATAAAGTAAGTCTGGATGATCAGGGCTATTACTATTGTAAAGCATCGGGGGTATCGCCACATCAAGGTGAAACAGCAGATTCCAATATGGCGGTTCTGACTGTTAAAGGTAAACTCAGTTTATTTATAGCATAGGCCTAATATGATCAACGTCAGTTAAATCACAATAGGACGTCTGGTGGATATGGTGACTTGCAATAAAGCTTAAAATGTTAAAATTATTAATTACGTAAAGGTCAATACACGAAACATAGTTTGTATTATTCTAAATTCATTAGATTAATAAAAAATCAATCAATATCATAAACTGTTATGGTATAGAGTACTTTAGAGTACTCTATTTCTTGTTAAAAAAAATTGTCCATTTTGGTTTTTACAAAATCATCAGTTAAATATTATGATACTGTATTTCATTAGCATTTTTAATTCTTATTTACATATGGATTGTTTCAACTGATATTACTGATTATGATTTTTATTAATCCTAAATACTATAATCTTTTATATGTAGATGCAATAGCAGTACCAATATTACTGAGGTTCCTGCATTTGCAATTCACTTCAGCCATGTTAGATTTATCGTCCAAGGAATTTCAAGACGCATCCTCCACAATTACTAGTTTGGTAATTATATTTCAAGTTATTAAGAAACATTCCACCATCAATTTGCATTTGATAGCTGAATGTACCTTTCCAGAGTGTCTATCCATCTTAAATTTATTTATTTATTTGTTCGTTTGTTTGTTTGTTTATTTGGTATAAAATACTCAGAATGCCAAAAAAAGTTGAAATACTTTTGAGTTTGGCAATATGAAAATATATATGGATATTGTTTCTAAGATCCCACAAAATTACAGCTTAAACCTAAGTAAACATATCTGTGAGATGTCCCCGTATTCCTAGCCCTGTTTTGATTGGTCAGAGTTGTGTTTTATTTGCTTTTAATCATTAATTAATATATATAGAATCCAAATTACTTGCATGTTCATTGAATCGATAGACCTAAATGTTGTTGATTATTGATGTGTGGTGTGGTGCTAGGATCGATTCATATAGCGCGCAGTGATTATGAGTCTCCATATAATATCACCCTCACTATTACCATTGCAGGTACAGTTTGAGTCTTACTAATGTCGAGTTAGTTTCCCTGTTTTAGTTTCCCTGGTTTTTTTTTTTTTTTTGGTTTTTTTTTTTGTTTAATTTATTTTTACTCTTACATCCCGTTTTCCATTGTTTTTCTGATGGCATTGGTCACTTTTTCAAACATTGTCCAAGCATGGAGGAAAAATATCAAAATATGACATCATTCTACATAGGCCTAATTTAAATATTAATAACAGTCATAGTTCGAGTTTCCCTGACGTCGACATTTTCATGTATTTTAACCTAATAATTTTCAGTATGGTTTCAATTTTGGTTTTCGTGTGTTATTTTACGTTGACTTCTTAAATGAGTTTTTTTTTGTAATTTCAACATCACTTCCTCTTATGGCTATGAGGAAAAGCACTATTCTCTGTTTTACAAACAGGCATAGTAAGTCTAGTTATTATTTCAGCGCTATTGATATAACCAATAGATGTTTTATTTAGAAGGATACACACCATTAATGAAATTGATTATTATAATATTACTTTTTTTCTTGTATCAGTTAAGCGATGGACTGCAGAATCTTGGTGATTTGGTTGCTCAGGTACGGAGGTTAAGTAATGGAAGTGTGATTGCTGGTGTTAATATATACGTACAAAATCCACAAATGTCTTATGATGAATTTAGTGAAAACCTGTTACAAGGATTGATAGAGTTAGCAGAAAAAGATGGATTAATAGATCAAGATGCCATCACAATATTTAGCACAGGTAAAAACTAATAAGGACACTCACCCATGTGTCTGTCTCTTATACACATCTAGATGTGTATAAGAGACAGGAGTTAATACACTGTAAAGATGGCCGAAGCGAGTGTAAATCGCTGAATGTCTGTTGTAAACTACATCAGAATTGCAGTGTCTGTATTTTTAGAAGTGAAATTTCTTTTACCAAATCACTGACAAATGTTCCAACATTTATGTCGGAGAGGTTAAGCCAATATACATCAAAGGGAGTAAAATATAGCGATGGTAAAACTTGGACATTTTTTAAAGAGAAGTAGGCCTAGCCTATG
>NW_022683792.1:928722-941534 GCF_011630105.1 Anneissia japonica | reverse complement strand
GTATAAGAGACAGTATATACACCGTAATATATATATATAAACATTTACATTGGGTGTGTATGTATTGTGTAAAAATGAATATTTTGATAATTTTACATTGTGTATTAACAATATTAAGATTGTTGTAATATTTCATTGAAAACCTATAAGAAAGTAAATAAATGTGTTTACAGGTAAACATTGATGTCTTTTTAATTTCAAAGATGGGATGCCAATGGGCTCAAGCACTTGTTACAGTGATGGACTTAGTGCAGCCATGTGGCAAGTGATGCCACATGAATGTGGGCGAGACGCAACTCAGGAGGAGTTGCTGAAACGGTTAAGTGAGGTCAGTACATACTGTAATACATTTGTGCAGAAGTATAAATATATTATACCTTTGTTAGGGTGCGAATTTTAACTTTTAAATAGAAGTATCATCCACGCCGAATGGTCATTTAAAGAGGCTTAAAGCCAAATAACTGCTGGTATTGTGCCAGAGCCACTGCTGTGCGTGTGGGTCGGTGCTAATGGTGAGCCCTTTGTTACCTATAATACTACTAGTACAGATCAGTGTGTGTTACAAGTGCTTTTGCTGATTGGAATGTGTTAGAGAGTGTCCTGTGGTGGGTCCTATCCAATGTAGTTAAGATTTGCAATCCTTTCATCCACTGCTTTTTTATCTGCTCAGTAGTATCTGTCTTTTTATGTTTATAGTATTTTTACATAATTCTATATTTCTATTGAATTTTTGATGTGCTTATTTTTAAATAATTTTTTGATATTGGGTAATTTATTTTCTTTTAGTAATGTAATTTTATTCTTTTAGTAATGTAATTTAATTCACAATGTGTAAATATTTTGTACAATTTTTAAAGTCAATGCTTTTTCTAATAACTTTGCTTTCTTCAAACAAGTGATTTTATGTAAATATATTTTTGATGTGAATAAATAAGCCTATCACTTGTTTATATAGAATTAATTTTATATTAATATATTTTGTTTTGTCAATAATATAATGTATAATATTAATAATAATATCAATGTTATTTGTTCTTTATTATGTTTTAATTTAAATTAAATTTAATTATTTTCAGGACCTTCTAGGTCTATCAAAATGTTTAATTGTTTAGTTAAGTATTTATAAGTCAGTCATATTGTAAAAATTGTATTTTCAGATGGAAATCACACAAGAAAATGCGGGGACTGTGATTGCAGAGGTCAACAATATCACAAGTTCATCAGAAAATGTAACATCAAGTAGCCTAGACACCACGGCCGACATTATAGAAAGCATTATAGCAGTAAATTCAACATCCGCAGAGGTAAGTTAAAAGTTATTATAGGTGACTAGATACAATCGATTGGTTGATTTCAAAACACTTTTACAAAAGCGCCCCTAAATAAAGTATAACTAAAAAAATACATTGATATATCATATATAAGTTCTAATTAACTATGAAACTTGGTAAACTGAGAGAGAGATAAGAGAGATAGTTTCTTTAACATAATCTTATTTTATTAATGTTTTTATATATGAATTATAGTGTATATGCTTTAAATTAATATTAAATGAGAGACATATAGGCATTTAATTACATACTTTTATAAAACGTTTTGGAGAAACTTTTAATTTTTAACAGGTAACTTCAATGTTGGTTGACACTATTGCGAATCTATTTGATGTGGATGATAACGTGCTATTGGCGAGTCAAATGGAGACCCAAGCTCCAAGTAGAATTATTGAATCCCTCGAAGATCAACTAACGCATGTTGACCTTGAAAACAATAAATACCAAGCGATAACCGATAATGTAGCAGTGCAAGCGCAGACAGTTAATACGAATGAGGTTGCAGAAGTAGGCATCGGATTTGCATCTTATCAAGCAACAGATACAAAGAAAATAAATAATGTAACAGATTACAACCAAGGTAGTCAACTAGAAGATACCGTATCTGTCAGTATATTCATACCGTCAGCAGTTGCTTCAATTTTAACAGATCAGTCAGGTAAAGGACATATACAATAAAATTACATAATGCTACAGTTTGCATTCATGTACTACTGTGAAGGTAAAAGATAACATGTGATTGCCTCTTTACTGAGCTGAATTGCTCACAAGGAAAGTGGACGACTTATTCAACAACTTCATTCATCAACTTCATTTGTCCTTAGGGTCACTTCATGTCCGATCAGCCGGTAGTCAGGATTTCGTCTGTCCATATCAACAAGGACCGAATGGACCAGTACATCGGTACCCCCTTCTCAAAGAATGTTCTTACAGTACACGTAAGCCAGTTATGTACACAAGGCATAGGGTTTAAGACCTTATCCGAGAAGATTTGGGTCCAGCAACTGGGATCTTGGGAGAGAAGTAAGATTCAAACCCGTACCTATAAAATAAAGGACATGTAGCGGCACCCTTGTTGTACTGCTTGATTATTCAACTCGATAGAGAATACCCCATGTAGTTTAAATTTATAGACAGTCTACCTGTCAAGTATTAACCAGTCCTAAAACTGCCCTTCTTAATCTGATGAGCACTGGGGTGACGTAATCCCTTTCACGCGCTCATATGTTACTCTGTCACAGACCTTGAATTATCAAGAATTCTAACTTTATTTTTTATATATATTCAAAATAGGTGGGGACAAATTTCGCGTTATTACAGTTGTGTATAATGACAGTACACTGTTTCCAACTAGCCAATTCAATTCATCAATTCGAAGGCCTAATAGCAAAGTTATTTCATTGTCTATACCTGGAATCAAATTGACAGATTTGCAGGAACCAGTTATAACAACATTTATACCAGCAGAGGTAATTGTTTATACAATTTTTTGTTTACAAATTCCAAGTATTTAATAGTGTGTCGATATATTTTGTAGGCCTATCACTCGCATGTCTACATACTTTTTGCATTTTGTATTGTTGCTCATATCATTTAGCATGTAGCTTGGTAATAATACACATGTGATGCTCTATTAGTTTATAAATTATGTTTCATTGTGGTATTGGTTTCAGTCGTAATGAAATAGTCTATGGTATTTGCCATATTAGACCCATTACTCGGCGATTGGAATTAACCAACACACACACTGTTGAAAAAATAGTAAAACGTTCTGCTAATAGTTTTGTTTTTTATCTGTTACTTCGTTGAAAATATATATATATATATGTATGTATGTATACATACATACATAATCCTTCACTTGGATTTATGTGTTCTTTATTCTAGGAGTCCAAAAACAATAATGAAACAAGCTGTGTATTTTGGGATTTCGGTCTTGATGGTGTTGGTGGTTGGTCAAGCCAGGGCTGCTATTTGGCAAATGGATCTTTAGACGGAAGTGACCGTCAAGTTTGCCACTGTGATCATCTTACTAATTTTGCCATTCTTATGGTAATTTAATGTTATTTATATAAAAACCTTCCAACAGTAAAGTACATAACTCACCACTTACAGGATGGAATGGTACTTTATAAAAGTCTTTATGAGGCTTACGGAGTGGAGTCATGAGAAGAACCCTGCAGTAGGCCTAACATGATTTGAACACAGGACCTAGTGGGATTGGAAATCAAGCATCTTTAGGCCTACATGCAAGCTATTCAGTCCACCCCATTGCTTCATGTTTCTATTGCTTTAACCAAGACAAACTGTGTTTTGTCATTAATTATTTTTACTTATTAGTTAATTTTGATGATTATTTCCTAAAACATTTGTTTCCTTTAGAATTTCTATTCAGATGGTCCTAGAGTAGACAATGAGGTAGCTGAATACATCACAAATATTGGTCTTGGTATTTCAATCGCGTCTTTGGTTATAACCATATTTACTTTTTTGAACAACAGGTAAGTTGTAAATGCGACTACATTACCAAATAAAACTAATATTCATAAGAGTAAACATACTATCTTACATCCCTGGATATAATGTAGGCCTAAGTGTGTGGTTAGAAAATAGACCTACTCCGCAAATTTATTTTTCATTGGAAACAGAATCGGGGCACGACGATTTTTTGTTAAATTCATTTAATTGTAATTTGGCTATACCAAATACAAATGACTAATTTATATTTCTATATTTCACCAATGCATAAATGCTTTTTGATTTTCAATCCTGAGTTTAAAAAGTGTCGAATAATGTTGAATAAGCATTCAAAACCATAATTTTTGTCTTACATTACGTTAAAATAGAATGGAAAAATCATATTTTGACGTAGTAGCTTTATTTTATAGGAGTGATATTTTGCCCTACCTGACGGGTTATCGTACCGAATACTCGGTACGTTCCGAAATATTAGCGAAAAAAATTTGTGCGTGATTGTGGGAATCGAACCCACGACCTCCAGATACCGTAACTAGCCTGATGCCATAACCACTAGAATACCGAGCTTGCGCTTAGTTACTAGTGTTGAATCTGATCCCCAAGTAGTAGCGGGTACTGCTAATGCTTTGATGTGAGCTTTATTTTACTTCATTGGGTTTTTTTTTTTTTTTAAATGGTGTTTTTTCCTTCCATTAGAAAACTACGGAAAAGTAAACCTCAACAGATTCTCTGTCACCTGTGCACAGCCTTACTTTGCTTGTACATAACATTCCTTGTTGGAATTGACCGCAATGAAAAGAGGGGCGCATGTGTTGCGATTGCCGCTATCATCCATTATTTTTTGCTTGCATCTATATTCTGGATGTCAGTGCAAGCTGTTAATATGTACTACTCATTCGTTAAAGTTTATGATGCTCATGTGTCCAAGTTTTTCTTAAAAGCCGGCCTGTTTGGATGGGGTGAGTTCATTTCATTAATCATTCTGTTAGGTTTGTAGGATTTGTATAATAACATTTTATTCTTTTATACGGTGTTTAATATTTGAAAAAGGCAAACTGATACACCGTTAATGTTGTTTCAACATGCTGTAACCTTGGTATAAGCCGAGTTTGTTAACTACAATAGTCGGGCCAATGTTTACACGCGTTTGATTGGTTTTTTATCTTGCAGGTATTCCAGGTGTGATCGTTGCTGTAACTGTGGGTATAGATGCTGATAATTATGCAAACACCAACTAGTAAGTTCTTAATAAATTGTACGGGCACAGAATAAATAATCTGCTTTTTTTTCCTTTATCATATTTTATTCCCAACCAACAACAGCAAGCTGTGGTTCACTATTACAAGGTGGATATACAGTGAGAAGTCTTGAATGATGTGGAGTTGTTTTTAGTCATTAAACAAACCCTGGTGTTTGTAGTTTTGGAACACAAGACTCCTAACCGCCATGCAGCTCCACTCCAATTATTAAGTGTCTCATTCTTTTTGTATTTATCAGTCTTTTATTGATTTTTTCAGTTGCTTCTTGGTGGTAACCCGGATGTATTACAGTGTGGCGATACCTGTAGGACTTATGTTACTATTCAACATAACTGTATTCATTATGGTATTAAATAGTCTTAGTAAGCTTGGTAAAATTTCCAATCAAGCTCACAAAACTAATAAGAAACACAAAGGGATGCAGTTGCTACAGAATGGAGTGTGTATTTCAGTAGTAATGGGAATGACTTGGCTTATAGGCTTCTTTGCGATTGGCAGTGCCACTGTCGTTATTCAAATTCTGTTCTGCATCCTCAATTCCCTCCAAGGTTTCTTCATATTCGTCATGTATTGTTTAAGAAGTCAAGATGTTCGCAAGCATTGGAGACGACAGTTCAGGCATATTACTGGCACAACGAGTAGAAGTTTCAAGTCTATATCCTCCACGTTACGTGGTACCAAAAGGAGTATTCTGTATTCCAGTGAACGTAAATCAAGTTCATCCGGATTTACACTTTCAAAAAATCACAGTTCATCGCAAATTACCTCTCAAAGAATGTCTGAGTCAGAAATGTCACATTCGCATAAAAATGGCAAAGTTTCAAACAGCAGCTCAAACAATAACCAAGTATCATTTGCAAAATCCTCTAGTGTTTCCAATGGATTCACCTTTCGAAAATAGTATCATAATTTATTTGTTACCATGATAAGGTTACTTTCTTCATTTTGACGTCATAATATGTAACTTAAAATTACGTCAGTTTGGGTGCAATTATTCTAAGTATTGATCAAAAGGGGAAAAAAAACTTAAAATTACGTCAGTTTGGGTGCAATTACCCTAAGTATTGATCAAAATGAAAAAAAAAAAAAAAAATCTATAAAGTTAAAACTCCCGATGTGTTTTTTTTTTTTCACTTCGACTTTCATGAACTTCTTAAAATCATAGACTCACTACTGTATAATGGTATATGTAATCCGTCTGGTCCCTTTAATCTCTCTCTTTTCTGTTTCTCAAGATAATCATGAAAAAATATATTTTGTATTTATAGGTATTCTTTAATCACTAGTGTATAATAAAAGTCATGATAATACTATATTATTAAGTACTGTAATACTAATACTAATTATTATAATAATACACTATATAGTATAATATTTAACTTCACTTTTAAATTGAAATGACAGGTGGTTCTAGAATGTTGCAATATATTAAAAAAGAATTAAATAGGCTGTTTATTTATAGAAATACAAAATTAAAATAAGAGTATGATAATATATTGAATATATTTATTATACGGGACATTATTACTATAATAATATAATAATATTACAATATGATGACAATACAATAGTATTATAATAACAGTATTTCTTATACATTACTAATAATTGTATAAGACAACAACAATGAGATTTTGTGTTGCATTTGACATCAGTTTTAATATGAAATGACAGGTTGTTTCACAATGTTGCAATATGTATTATAGATAAAAATATTAATAGACCTCCTGAGTTAATTTTGTTGTATATTTTATTCAGAATATTACAAAGGTAAACTGAGAGTACATCAATATATTAAAGATCTTCAACGAATCAACAAGAAATGTAGGGCCTAATTTAATCATTAACAGTATCAATTAAGTAATTACTGATGATGATGGGTATTAATGTTTTTCTAATGTTGGGTAGGAGGTTAATGATCAGGTCAAGATTGTAGAACTGAACAGCAATATTACAAAACGTTGTTTTGTAATAAACGTTGTCTTTTGCATGTTTGCATGCATAATGACACATAACCGAGACAGTTGCCGAAGACTAATACAACATAAGATTGTAAATTTGGAATTCATCAATAAATGTACAGTACCTAAACGTTGTTGTTACAATACCATTAGATTTCACAATCAAACTACTGCATGTGCGTATTAGGTTAATAAATCGAATAAACTTGTGCCTGTATTATGCAAAACGATAAACTCTAAATCGTCACGCACTATAATGCCTGTCATAAAAATGAAGAGGATGTGCAAGACTGAAATAAAAATTTTAATTTAATGCATCAAACGAGGTTGAACATCAGGTCTTCTGCTGCGTAAAAATGCCTTAACCAGCTGGGCACAGGGACTTGAATTCTAGTCTGATTTAAGAAGATTTCGCATTCTCGTTTGTACGTATACGAGAATAGTAATTTTCGACACATGTGGAATAAAAGCAAATTATTCGAATGCATAAGTGGGCCTCTGCCCGTGGACCTGACTGGGGCATCTATGTGATCTCTATCCATGGTCAAACAAGCTATCCCCCTTCTACACAAAAAAATATGGAATCTCCTCCATTGTGTGTTTATTGTCTGCTTACCATACTTAGATGATATCAATCTAGAATACCGGTACCAATTACACTGTTAATTTGTTCCATCCATATCAAATTCATATCATGTTAGATCACAAAATAATTGTCAAAAAGTCGCCACCATGCCAACGGACTTGAACAAGGAGATTTGCTTTGACTTACAAGGTTAAAATGGGTTGTCCGCTATGTATGGATTTAAAGCTAGCCAGCGCCGGTATTAGAATCATAATCATCTTCTTATCAAAGTTCACATGGTTCCCTCTATCTATGCACTCTCTGCCACAGCGGCCCCTAGAGGCCCTACCGCATAAGGCCCAAATTCCGGTCTCCAAAGAAACGACTTAAGCAAACTAATATTAAATGACCGTGATTCACAAATGAACCAAATTTCCCTGGTAAAATTGGAAAACCTAGCGATGTAAAACTACGGTAGGGCCTATATCAATCCGTAACATCATTTGATGGTAAAACTATGTTTTCATAAATTAATGTAAACTACGGTTTGTGTCTCTATGATTAACTGTTATGGTCGATTTAATTGTCAAAAAATGATATTTAGGGTGATATATTGAAACATCCATCTGAAGTGACGACGGACAATCAGAGTTGTTGAACCCGGTTCATCTCACCGAATCTTCCACCACGAATTAAACGAGAAAAAACTGCATTATGTTGTAGAAGTGGTGTACGGTCAAGAACTGGTGCCTTCCTGCTTGGGACTGACTTATATCTACATTGTTGCTCATACAACTTTAAAATAATCAAACATTTTATAATAGGTTTAAAAAAATATTTAAAAAAACATATATGGAATATCAGAGAGAATAACCGTAATAATAACCGTCATTTTAATATACAAATTAAACGACAATCATAAAAATTGAACCAGTTAATTAATTCAAATTTCAAACTCAAATGATTTAAAACCACATTTAAAATATAAGAAAAAACAAATCAATAAATGCATTAAACAATAAAAGAGCAGTGTTATACTAGTAAAATAATTCACATAAATTCGTAATTAAAAGCTCATGAAGATGGCATGGCTCTGTAAAATTAATTTTACATTATCGCAAATACTGTACCATGTTCATTGTTTTCAAAGACAGATTTTAACTGGCAGTTAAAACCACGACGGTGCTTATCATTAATAAAATATTTGAATAAAGAGAAATCATTATGTTTCTCATGGCATTTTTAACGTGGTCAATCAATCAATCAATCCAAAGTCTATAAGAAAAAAAAGAAAGCATATTTTATTTAATTGGCAAGAAATTATTTTTCTAACTTAACGGTTTAAAAATAATAATAGTAATTGTACTGTATTGGAATTCATATATGAAAAAGAGTTTTTCACCAGGGATGCAAGCCGCACAATGGAGATAAATTAGACGTGGGTGGTGGTTGGGAAGGGGGATGTGATTTAAGAAGAGTGGAAATTCCTGATGTGAGGGGGAACATCACTTCAGTAAGACTGGATTGCAGTCTGGAAAAAAGGCCTAGATGTTTTTTTTTTCATAACACGTAGTACAGTAATATCTTGAACTTGCATATTTTAAAAGAATTTCTATGAGCAGTATAAGAATTGCTTAATTACAAGCACAGTAAAACCAAGGACTTTTAACTGTTACCAATTCAAAGTCCTTGGTAAAACTGCGCATGAAAATTGTACTTGATTTCGAAACTGCGTAAAATAAATAGCACAAATTGTGCATATCATATCCAAATTTTAATTTTCGCTAGAAGTTTATAACTTAAGCTTAAAGCTTTTTTTTCCCACTAGTGGAAAACAGGCTTAAAGCGTTAACAGTTAAGTTGTAAGCGTAATTCAGTAGCGTGCATTACAACTGTAATTCTACTACTGTACAGAGCCGTAGATAGAGAGAGTTTGGCCAACTCTGTTTCATGGGATTCGATATACGCGCGTGTGATTGGGTGGATTGCAATCACATGACTTACACCGGCCATGTTGTCACCAAAACAATTAAAGCTATACGCGCGCATGCGCCTGGGCTGTTTGGTAACGACATGGCGTCCATGCGCAAGTTGGCCAAACTCTCTCTATCTATCCATCCATCTAACCATGGAGGTATTAGTATCTAACTATAGCTCTGATACTGTAGCTGACAGTAGGCACGCCCCCAGCCTACCGTCAACACTGTCAAATAAAAGTTCATAATAATTTCCTGGACATTGGTGGCGCTATATCACATTTCAAGGTTATATTTTTATTTAATTATTTACACAGAGTGGGAGGGATAATGTCTTTGTATTTTTTAGTACGTACTGTCGTCCGAACGAATACAAAAGGGCCTGTATTGTGATCGGCGCACTTGAAGGTTGGTATAAATTAGGCCTAGCCTAGGTATAATAATTATCTTTGTGTTACAGTACTGTAAGGTAGGCGGATACAATACATACATTACTCTAGGTTGGGCCTACTACTACTACTACTATGCCTAGGTTAGGTCTTGTCAGGAGTGAGTGTCAAAAGTACGGGTATAATAATATTATTAATAATAAATAGGCTTGGCCTAGGCCCAGCCAGTAAGTAGGAATACCGTAAGTAAGTAGGCCAACCTAGCTAGGCTTAGAGGGGTCTAGGCTAGCCTAGACCTAGGCCCCTTGGTGTACAGCCTGCTTTTGTATTAGCTGATTAGTCGAATTCGATCCAACTCGGCCACAAGTCAACTCGGCCACAGTCAACTCGGCCACAAGTTAACTCGGCCACAAGTCAACTCGGCCACAAGTTAACTCGGCCACAAGTCAACTCGGCCACAAAAAGTTTGGCTACAGTCAACTCCGCCACAAGTCATCTCGGCCACAAGTCAACTCGGCCACAAGTCATTTACTGGTACTACATTGTACTAATTGTTATTATTATTGCTGTTATTATTGTTGTCATTGTTGTTATTATTATTGTTGTTTTTATTACCGTTAGTTTTAATATTAATTATCAGTCTTAGCATTAACATTATATATTGTTCAAATTTTTGCTGATATTATTATTATTACAGTACCATATAAATAATAAATAATTTTCGATTTTTTATTATTATTATTCATATTATTATTATTTATTAGTCTTAGTATTATAATTTTAATAATAGTAATTTAAAAAGTTGTTGTTATGGGCGTTTTATTAGTATTTTTCTCATATTATTATTATTATTATTAATATTGTGTTGTTGTTGTCACCTTTATTATCGATATTATTATCCTATTATTACTAAGTAGGCCTAGTATTATAAGTATCATTATTTTTATTATTACTAATTAGTATTACTATTATTATAAAAATAAACATTATCTTTAATTTATTATTGTTGTATTATTGCTATTATCACCTTCAATATCGTTATTATCACTAATTAGTTATTAAAATTGATATTTAAATATCGTTATTATTACCATACTAGTATTATTACTATTTGTTAAAATAAATATTACTATTAATGTTGTTGATGTTATTATCACATTTATTATCGTCATAATGACTAATTAGTATTATTAATGTAAATATTACTCATTTATTGTCGTTATTGTTGTTTAATATTATTGTTGAAGTAGAATGTTGTGAGTAAACAGAAGACGAACACATAAATAAATTTTAATTCATAGGCAATAGCATTCAAATCTCTTTTGGTAGTGTGGTGGTCTGTTTTACTAAAACATACTGTGTACTTTATTTCAATCATATATTGAAGAAAAAGGATGCAAAAACTACGATTTACATTAAATAACTTGTGGCCGAGTTGACTTGTGGCCGAGTTGGCTGTAGCCGAGTTGGCTGTGGCCGAGTTGATTTGTGGCCGAGTTGATTTGTGGCCGAGTTGACTTGTGGCCAAGTTGACTTGTGGCCGAGTTGACTGTGGTCGAGTTGACTTGTGGCCGAGTTGACCTGCACCCGATTAGTCAACTAACTGGTGGGGCGTGCCAGTGGTGTGACACTCTGTGTGTGCGTAGCTGTTTAGATCCCTGGTTCAATTCCGATCGCTGCTCCCCTTGTGTTTAAACTGGACGCCTGAAATGCTATACTAGGTTCAGAAATTAAAAATTGTTTTAGGCCGGGAGTAACTTTCACAGACCACTTCAACCCCACTATGGTTGGGGCTGAGGTAAGAAATTTTATGAATTAATGTCACTTCTAGATGGCCGGAAATTGCACTCTTATACTTTTCTTTTTTTCACCATTTTAAAAAATAATTTTTAAAAAATATCTGCCCCCGCCTCCTTTGAATCCTTTGAATACAATAAATGTGAATACCACGGGGAAGGACATGTCGATGTCAACATTCTCAAAAATATAACTTTGGCAGGATGTCCATGGTGCTTATAGCAATATCCACATTGAATATAACAATCGGAGGGTAGGAAAGTGTGTAGCAATATCCACCTTCTAAAACAAAGTTTATTGAGACGGTATGTCCATGGTGCTTAATGATGTAATGGTGAGATGTGTTATTAAAATATACTATAGTAAGTATAGGTCTCAATCTAATTAAAGACCCCTCCAATATATTGATACCATGGGGAAGGACATCTCAATGCATAGCAAATTCTAAAACCTATAACTTTGGCAGGATATCCATTGGGCTTAGTAATATCCACATTAAATATCAGAAGGCAGGATGTCCAAGTGGGTAGTAATATCCACCTTCTTAAAGTTCTTGAGGCAGTATATCCATGGTGCTTAATAGTGATCATGTGATAGTGAGACGTGTTATTGAAATACATGCTATAAGTAAGTACAGTAGTTAGTATGTATTGTGTACATACAGTAGTCAGTGCAAATGATCAAAACACTTTTTTTATGCTTAAACAAGACTTTTTTTATACTGTAACTTGTTTAGATGCCAAAAATGGTGATTTCGAATAAAAATGCTTTTGGCAAAATAATTTTGCTAAACAAGAAAACCTCGTCTGATGATCTTAAAAAAATTAGTTCACTAAAACAAGGTATTAGAAAGTCTTGCTTTAAGTGATAATTTAAATTGTATGTATGTGGAGATTAACGATGGTAATGAAAACAAATTATTAATATTTTCAGGTTGTCTATCATGGATAATCACCAGGTAGATGATTCAACTGTGGTTCCATATTATGATATTCATATTAACAACGTACAAGAATCAAAACCTCTTCCACCGTGGATTCGCAAGATAATTTTTAT
>NW_022683792.1:900412-928179 GCF_011630105.1 Anneissia japonica | reverse complement strand
GTTATGGAGTTATGATTTTTTAAACAACATGATGTCAGAAAATCAGCCCAAAAGCTTATCTTATTTCTGTTGGTTACGCACCGCTGATTCGCAATGTTTGTCATCACTTCAAGATGTCTACCGATTCGTGAAAAGGGCCTATTAAAGACCCCTCCAATATATTGATGCCGTGGGGAAGGTCATCTCAATGCATAGCAATGTCAAAATTCTAAAACCTATAACTTTGGCAGGATATCCATTGGGCTTAGCAATATCCACATTAAATATCAGAAGGCAGGATGTCCAAGTGGGTAGTAATATCCACCTTCTAAAAGTTCTTGAGGCAGTATATCCGTCGTGCTTAATAATGATCATGTGATATTGAGACGTGTTACTAAAGTACATGCTATAAGTAAGTAGTTTGTATTGTATACATATTGTCAGTGCAAATGATCAAAATACATTTTTTATGCTTAAACAAGACTTTTTTTATACTGTAACTTGTTTAGATGCCAAAAATGGAGATTTCGAATAAAAATAAAATTTAGCTTTTGGCTACAGTAGTTAGCACACTATGCGCCATGAAAAATGGAAATTTAAGAAAAAAATGTTATTTATTTCGTTATGGCCCCACTCCTTTTAAAATATGTTATGTATATTTCTTTTTTACCTATCAATTTAAAGCATTTATTATTCTCATTACTACACTGTTTACATTCATCAATAAAATGTTATTTTTTCCCCCGCTTAGATGCTTTTGGCAAAATAATTTTGCTAAACAAGAAAACCTCCTCTGATCTTAAAAAAATAAGTTCACTAAAACAAGGTATTAAAAAAGTCTTGGTTTAAGTGATAATTTAAATTGTATGTATGTGGAGATTAACGATGGTAATGAAAACAAATTATTAATATTTTCAGGTTGTCTATCATGGATAATCACCAGGTAGATGATTCAACCGTGGTTCCATATTATGATATTCACATTAACAACGTACAAGAATCAAAACCTCTTCCACCGTGGATTCGCAAGATAATTTTTAAATCCCTTGGAATTAAAACTCACGCTAATGATAGACCTTGGTTTGCGACGATTTTGTACGTGCTGACGTTAGCAAGTGCAATGGGTTACTCCATCACAAATACGTGGTATACTTTTGCCGATGTCAAAAGTCGAAATACAAAGTTTGATGTTTTAAATGCTACGGTCATTTTATCTTTGACTTACGCTTTTTGTGGTATTGCTCTGTACGCCAACCAACTTGCTTATAAATTGTTTACAAGTAAAGTACTTGTTGATAGTGTTCGCCTTCATTCTAAAACTATGTTTAAGATAAATATAGGAATCCTTATTCTTGTTTGTGGACTGGTTTTTATTGGCCTGTATGATTATCAGATGTACAATAACTTTAAACCTTCCTACTGCTTGAATGTGTCTGTACCAGTTCCTATATGTCACGTAATGTATCCGAGTCATGTGATGTTATCAGCGTTTTGCCTGTTGTGGAACTTGCTGGTTGGCATTGTCTGTATCTCAGTCTGTAGAACTCATACACACAGTAAGTCTCTTCATTTAGTATAGTATAAGCCCATCTCTCTTGGAGACAAAATTAGGTTAATTTTAGGGGTGGGCTTATACCTGGAGAATCCCCTTTTCACAAAAAAATGACAAGCCTATTTAAAAACTTGACAGCAATTTGTAGGCCAATCAAAAGGCAATTTTCCAACACTGCATGCCAAAATCAAAGTCAGTCTTCGGTTTTCTTTTCAAAAGTACAAGTTTGTAAAGCCAGCTGAGCTGCTAATGTAAATATTTCACAGGTCTGAATCATCCCTGATTTTTGTATTATAATAATAATATTAATAATAATAATAAGTATTTCTAAAGTGCTCTTTACTGGTGTTGCTGCGTAATTAAATGAAATAAAATTACCATATTATAGGCATTCGGAGATTCTTATTGGAACTTGATATGGATGTGATTGCGTATGAACTAAACCAGATGCAGAAACAGAAGAGTGCCATAGATGAAACAGACCAAGGCAACTTTGTAGGTACTGCTGTGGATCATAAACTTACCATTCAAAGTGCTAACTATCGGAAACGAAAACACAGAAATTTAACAATACAGTCAACGCAGGATCTTGAGTGTAAGTCAAAAATTATTACATATTTATAACATTGATCTATTCATCATCAGCTGTTTCAGTCCACTGCTGGACGAAAGCCTCAGCATGTTGATGCCAAATCATTCTCTCTCTTACTGTGTTGCACCAATTCACTCTTTTCCAATGCTCATCTCTCCACCTTTTACTCTGTCTTCCCCAGTTCCTTTTGCCATCCATGGGTCTCCATTCTGTTACTGCTTTTGTCCATCTGTTGCCTGACATTCTACATGTCCTATTACCAACTGTTAAACACTTCAATGACAAGGTTACAAAATGCAATACAAAATCACAAACATACCATTATATAATTACAGATAAACATAAATACTCTATTAAGAAAATGTTTTGAATGTATTAAATTACATACATTGACACAATGGTTAAAAATTGAACTATTTAATTTTTATCTTTATATTTATTTTTATTTTATGAATCACCAGTATTTATCTGTGTCAGTGAAACCAGACTTGATTAGCTTTATGCTATTTGGTTTCCTAATTTGTCTATTATCATGTTTTTACATACCGGTACTTATAAAACTATATTTTATGTGAAAAAGGCAAATAAAGAAAGAAAGAAGAAAGATATAATTTCATTCAATAGCATAGCATCTAACAAAATGTTATTATGCAATATGAATTCAGTTAATAATTACAAATTGAGAAAAAATCTGATATCAAATGCAAGAGTGGGTCTAAAGTGTCCACTTATATGTAGTTTTTATCTGATATCAAATATTGTTGGGTGTACGGTATCTACTTAACTTTTATCTGATGTCAAATTGTGTGTACAGAATGGTAAGGTCTGTAGTTTCATAAATAATAATAACTAAAAAATTATATGATTATTTCTATACATTACACTCATTAAAGATTGTAAGCAGTTGTTCCGACATTGTTAGGGTACTTGTGATTATACTTTCCTTGCCATCACACTTAAACACCTGTCAAAGAGTCAGAAAATAGACCACCTTGGGTTTCTAACATCGCACACCATTAATCCTACTTGTATTTTGATTACATTATTTATAAGTGTGGCTATGGAATGTTTTTCCATAGCTTATGACAAATATAAGATTACTGTAGCATCAGATACATCATACAATTTTCAAAATACTGTTTCACCCCCTCCCCCGAAATATTCACTACCTAAAATACATTTACGAGTATGTTCAAGTTTTTGACAGCTCACCTGCCATTTTTATATAGCAGGCACTATTACTACCAGGAACTAGAGGGTGTCCTTCAAAAGAACGTAAAAGGTGTTTATAAATAGAGTGCCCACTCTCTCATGGTATTACTTTTTCAATGTTAAATTGCATACAAAAATCACAAAAGTCGGACCTCTTGCAATTCTATACTATTTGTAACGAATAGAATAACATGTTTGTGTGGTGCTATTTAAGTACTGGTGTTCAGTGTCATTCTCCTCATTTTAGTTGAATGGGATCAGAACGAGACAGCTAGGAGGCGCAGGTCAGTGGCTGTGTTGGCCCGTAGCTTCGAATCTTATGGTCTTCTTCACAAGGTTGGCGACGCATCACATCCACCATACAAATGTCTGCAGGATTTGTGCAATGCACATCAAGTGCAGGTGTGTAATCATTTAGTTTACCTAAGTTTACTCTATCAAGTTGACACCAATAAAATCCTTTTATTACTGGGTTATCCATGTTTTCATTTTCACTACTATTTATTATTTTGTCTGCGAAGTTAGCTAACCATGGGCATCATCATGCACAGCAAAGCACAATTATATGTGTCAAGAGAGCTCATATTAAACTCTTGTTAGTGGCAACTTCCAACTTGCAGAATCCATCTCATGGACTCTTGGTTTGGAAGCCGAATGACGTACAGCATGTTTTCTCATGCTTTTTTATTCTTGGTTGCTTGGTTAGACTTTAGGATTTATTTTTTGGTTTGTTTTTCTTTCGTGTAACTTAAGCGCATAGAGACCATGTAGTATGCGCTTTACAAATCCCAAACCATTACCATTACCATTACCATTATATGTACTTCCACAAAAGCATAGTAAAAAATGTAAATCCTTTGCGAGCCATTGAAGCAATGTAGATAGAGTACCTTGCTAAATGACACAAGTGAAATGCACAGCGCAGGATTGAAACCCGACCTCGAGGTGAGGAAACCAAACCATTTCCACTGCGCCAAACCATTTCCAGAAAAGCGTAAGAATATATTATTATTATTATTATATTAATTAGGGTGCGACAATATGTGGTAAAGATGACCAGCGTCACAAATGCCCAAAATATTTGTTCTATTCTGTAGACTGTAGGCCTATTTTAAGCTTTTCATTCTTGTTTATAATTGCTTGATAGTATCCAGGCAACAAACCAGCTCAAGGATCAGATGGAGATGGTGAGGATGAAGTTGACATGGATATAGCTGAGATCCACATAGAGATGCTTAGCAACCAGGAAATCCTCAACAAATACTGGAAATTACAGGTAAGAATTTTATGTCAGAAGACATTTCTGATTTTCCCAGACATTAGCCTGGTTCTCACGAGAGCCCTAGTATCCGGATCGGGAGCTAACCGTTAGCGCTAACTGTTAGCACCTGCGTGAGAACGCCCAATCGGTTAGCGCTAACCGTTAGCGGTATCCAGATACGCTAACGGAGCAAGCGCTATCGATTAGCAAGTTGAGGACATTTCTATCATCAACCAATCACATGTACGCTTTTACAATTTCCAGTTTCTTATTGGCCAGTGATTCGATCATCATATTGTTGGTATCCGGATCGGGATTTTCTCGCATGGATGCACGGCAGCTAACGGTTAACAGGATCCGGATCCTGCTAACCATTAGCTGCCGTGTGAGAACATAGCCATTGTCTTTTACAAAGTAATTTCCAAAATGTTTTGAAACACAGTACAAAATATATGACCACACTATGTTCTACACAGACTTTGAATGGAGCTCTCATTATTATAACCATTATACCAAAAAGCTTTTGACTGACTCAAAAATCTTGCATCAGTTTTTTTGGTAAATTTTTTTCCCCAAGGAGACCAAAATACCTTTTTTTACCAGGTTTGAAGAGTGAGAGGTTGGGGGACCGGGCTGGCCATGCTCTCACTTTTGGAAAGTCGAAAAAAGGAAAAAAAGAAAGTAAGAAGGAAAAAGAAATAATTGATCACCCAAAACACCTCAAAGATTATTTTTGGGTGTCTAGAAAACATGAATTTTGCGGGGGTAGTGTGGCCTCAATCGGCCCCAGTTTTGTCCACCTATTTCGCCTCCCATTTTGGACATCTCTGGATCCGCCCCTGGAGTGCTTTGAAAAAACAACAATGTATTTTGTCTTATTAGGCCAAAAATTTAAATTTGTTTTGCCCAAACTCACTGGCAACTAATATTCAGGGTCAGTCGGTCAGAAATTTTTATTTTCCTTCCCCATTGCTAAATGATTGATAAATGTAGTATGAAAAGACTTAACATGATTGTATAATTAATTTGCAGTGTCGTCTTCGCACAACGTCAATCTACCTGCAACGCTGGCTAGCTTCTTGGATCATTTTATTGATAACCTGGAGTGTTTTCTACCTGATCTACTGGATAGATCATGATGCTACCATCTCTGACATGGTTATCTTCTTTATTCCATTAATCTGTCTTCCAATGTTGTGTTCAGCTCCAACTGAGGTCAATGGAGAAGGTCAAAGAGTGGCTAAGGTACGTATAAATTGCTTCAACCAATATTCCCTTCATATGGCTTAATAGATTAATAATTGTACAGTATTTTGAAACATTTTTGCACAGCAGGGAATAGAGGGTCTTAATTCGCCTGCAAGTCGCAGGAGCCTATTTGAAAATGATCTGCGTCCTACATTATTTTAAGCATTGTTTTAACTGTATATTCTGAAAATCTAAAGCACTTTAAAAAAAAATTATTATTTCAGAGTATTGTGCCCACTGAAGAAAGGATGCAACTTATTGGCTTCATCATGAGGGCGCCGTTGTCTATCACAGTATGTGTGTTTTGGCTTTTATGTTTATTTTAACTTTTTCCTTTCACTATATATAATTATTGCTGTCAGGGATTTCTTGTTTATTCTTAATTCTAAGTGTTTTGTCTATTTTGACCCCAATAATAAAGTCCGATTTTCTCAATGCGTTGCTGATTATCTTTATACTTCCAATATAAACCATATATGGTAGCATAAACCAGTGGTACAATACATACGACATCCAACCAACAGTACGATACATATGATATGCCGTCTAACCAACGTAACGAAAAAGTGACAAAAAACATACTACAAAATAGTTACGATAGATAATGGCTATCTCACAGTTAACTAATCATATTAACAATTAATAAGTCTTAAGCATTGATCCTCATATCCTATTTTGGCATGCAAGGCCTATATTAAGGATACATGCTAAAGCAATCATCTAAACATGAAGATTATATTATTATTAAGTTATGTTTATATATTATATAATTAAGCCTACTTACAAGGTGTACTCGGGTAGGGGTCGATGAAACAGATGAATCTTAGGTCAAAGTGAAAAAAGCAAAGTTGTAATTGTGATAATACAGTAACTTGATTATTCTTCAAGGAATTCTTCTGATATTATATAATTCAAACTTAATTATATATGTTTCTACTGCAGACTGTAAATCTAAGTGCAAGTAATTCTATTTCATGTAATTTGTCTACAGATATTTGGGATGTCTCTAAACTATGCAACAGTCGTTGGTGCTATAGTGGCCATCGCCTTGGCGTTTGCAACCAAGATTCTTGTTGCTGAAGTATAAGAAAAATGTGGACATAGTGTCAGAAAATAGAGGCTACAAGAACCTTCAAAAGAATTTATCAAGAAGAAGATAAATGTAAAATTATCAGATTTTATGAGAACATAGTTGATTCAATGCAGGGGTGGCGCCAGGGTTTACCCGACAGGGAATCCGAGGTTCCCGTCGGGGGGGAGGATGCCAGATGAGGGGGCAGATTTTCCCGACAAGAGTAAAGTGGGCATGGTCAAACTTCGCTTAAAATGTTTAAGTGGTCCAGGGGGCAAAGCCCCCAAAATTTTTGACAATTTAGGGGTTTCAAAGGCTTATTTAATCGATTTTAGAGTCTACAATATGTAGAAAATACATATAATTTTTTTTTCTTCCCGATGAATTGTGGTTTTTCTCCCCGACGGGAGGGCCCAGCTCTCCCCGACGGGGTGCCCTGGCTTCCGCCGCCCCCCACTGCGCCACCACTGATTCAAGGCATCAACAACAAACGTGAAGTTATTCTAGTATATGCACACTACATAGTTCATTTTATTATGTCTTCATTAAACATCCTTCTGCTGACAGTGTAAACATGAATTATTAAAATACAAGTGGTTCTTTTCTGATATAAATATATACACCATGAATCTTTCGCAATAATACTAGAGTGCTAACTTGGCAAGATGCCAATAATTATTTTGTTTATTGTTGGCTCAAATGGTCGCATGCTTGTACAGAAGACTTCTAAGATAGGCTGAATTAGTGTCACAGAGATGTGTATTCAAAAATCAATTCGCACATTTAGATTTTATAATTATTGTAATATTACTATTATTTTTATTATTATTGATATTGTTGTGGTTGTTGCTGTTATTGTTGTTATTGTTTTTATTATTGTTATTGGTTTTGTTGTTATAAGAGTTGCAATTTGTTAAGACGAGCACAATATTCTGAAGTACTAATAGTGATTTTATCTATATTGTACATTTGAATAATTCATATAAGAATTTTGAGAAATTTTATATATATATATGATCCTGTCTCTTATACACATCTAGATGTGTATAAGAGACAGCAAAAAATACAGTGTAGGCCCCTATGTACGTTATCAATAAATTCTATATTTATCCAAGTCCAATGCCTGTCTAATTGATTTGTTTTATAGTTACTGCTGTATTTGTAATCAACATTAATTAATTAATTGATTAACTTATTTATGTAATAATTCATCTAATACTGTATTATCATTCTAATGTTCAGTTGTCAAGCTAATTCAGTGTTATTGATGCAAAACTAGTAAAAAGTGTGCTGCGAAAAATTTCAGACCGACGACGGTGGGAGTTGCCTGCCCGACCGTTGTGTCCTACTTTTGTGTGGCGCTGGTGACGTGTGGCGTAAGCGTGTCAAAGGTTGAATAAACAACCACAAAATAACAAAGCAGGAACGTGGAGCGATCGCTGAAAACAAAGATGAAGTATTTAGGTCCTTGTCGCAATACATCAATGTTGCTACTAATTATATTGTCTATACATCCTTCACTATTACCGTCTGTGTGCAATGAAAACTTATTTTCCTCGGAAGATGATAGGGTAAAGAGTACCTGCAATACTGCTGATGTAATTCGAGGGCCTTGTCAGATCCCGGACGACCACGACAGTGCCGCACCACAGTGCATGTCTGATGAGAAAGTAGGCCTAGGCCTACAACTTTTTACATCACTTGAAGACTGGGTTTCCTATGTAAAACCGTGTCTACTTGTTAGAGGTAATAAGCTAGGCCCCTACTGGTACTACTAGTACTAAATTTACCAATAGAGACAGAAAATATATTGATTTAATATAATTTAATGGAACTTTTCTTCATGAAAGGAAAGATTATTGATAAATAAAAATATGCACAGATATTTCGCCTAGGCCCAATAATATTGATATGACTTCTAGATTGGAGCCTCATGAAAAAAAATATATATTTGCTATTTAAAAAAGCAATAATTTTTTCATGGAAAATAAAAATAATGATAAGGGCAAATAGAAAAATGTATTAGATTATCACTCCTTCCCGCGTAAAAAATTCGGGAAATATTGATGCGGGAATAAAAAAAAAATTGTTTTACCGCATCAATTATTTCAACAGCATAAAACAATTTTGTGACTTCAAATACATTTTCTTTAAAAACTATAAAATTAAACCACTTTTTATACAATATTTACTACTACTTGCCAAATATAAACAGTCCCTCCCTCATCGATAAAAACAGAAGCAAAATAATCTATTGTTCCAATTTAAAAAAAAAACACTGCTTTTCCTCATTGATTTAAAAAAAAAAGAGTGATTTCTGATAATTTTTTCTATGTGCCCTTATATGAAAAATTGGAGGGACACAAGTAAACAAGTAAGTATAAATGGCAGAATACATTGACAAAGATTTATTTTACTTCTGTTAAAATCAAAAACAAGTTTTATTATTTACCATCCTATTTACCACTAGTATAGGAGTAAATAGCAAATAGTACCCTCATCAAAAAATAATTTAAAATTTTGGAGGTAAAACTAACAATAATTTTATTTGGCCTAGGCCTGCCTATAGGCCTATTTAGTTTGTGGGAGGCTATCCAATTTCTTGGAGATTATCTCATCAACTTGCAGGTGGCCTGGGGGTCCTGATAGTTTGTTAAATACATTATTTACAATAAGAAGAAACTTTACTAGCTATGACTGGTTTTTAACTAATTATCATTTATTTTATCTTTTAGAAAACTTCCCAATTGATCCAATTAAGGCTAATTTTGTGAGGCAGGTAGCAAATGCTGTATTCTCGTATGCGTTACCATCAACTTTAAAATCAGAAGTTCAGCTTGTTGCTGTGGCAGATGATGTGATGGAGAATGTGTTGGATTTGCATCGTAGTGTATCAGAGCAGGAGTTTTTCCATGCATTTGTTTCAGGGAATACCATTTTGCAACATGTACCAACATTAGCTCATCGTTATGGGGGCCATCAGGTAGATTCCTATGATCATGCTTATTACATTGTTGTTGTTATTTTTCCAGTAGCGGTCTGAAAGGGGCGGAACCTATGGTCAAAACAGGAAAGTTTTGGGGTGGTCCCTTAACTACAATCTAAATGATTTCACATCGTTATGGATTTTCTTTGTTGCTGCTATGAGCCAAGCTTCCCCTTTTCCAACCCCTGCCCAGGAACTGCCAGTGTTTTCAAGATTGTTTTTTGTTTATTATGTACAAACATTCATTGGGTGAAACTAACTGTATAATTGGACATCGTCCTGAATCAATAAGCACTGTATTCATAACAATTAATATTGATGTAGAATAAATGAAGGCTTAAGTAGACCACTTTATTGTATTAAAAAAAGTCTATTTTTAATAATTAATTTATAGTTTGGCAGCTGGGCTGGCCAATTGGGCGATGGTAGAGCACATCTGATTGGTGAATATACAAATAGGTAATAGAGTCAATATTTTAAAATTAATTTGAAATAATTTTTAATTTGTGATTGAATAATATGCTCTTTAAAATGTTAAAATATAAATAATATTTTGCTTTACAGTAATTCAGACATCAAAATTACCAGGTTTGCAGTCAGTGTGGGTGGGTCAGGTGTCCTGATTAAGATTATACCGATGACCAATTGTACAATATAAATACATGTTATGTAAAATATTTCTTGGCGGTTTGCATGGCGAGTATCAATAACAAAATCATAAAAATGTCCGTGCACCATGTGTACAAATATGGTTTTTTGAGGTAAAACCACTGGTTGGCTGTCTCATATTATGTAGCATAAAATATTGTTATAATTGCTTGATTTTCAGAAAGAATGAAACATGGGAACTGCAGCTTAAGGGGTCAGGGTTGACACCATACTCAAGGCGAGGAGATGGGCGAGCTGTCCTAAGATCATCTGTAAGGGAATTTTTATGTAGTGAAGCAATGCATCACCTTCATATACCAACCAGTAGAGCTGTGAGGTAACAAGCTGTCTTAAAGCTTCAGGTGCACATATTGGTGTCATTGTCAATGATAAAGCTGTATAATCAAACAATCATGTAGTGTTATTGTCTGCAGTATATTCATTTAAAGTTTAAGATTCAGTATTTGGTTACAGTATACTGTATTGCAAGACAATTAAGCCAAGTAATAATGCTCTATAATAAATACAGACAAATATACCGCAAGCTGTATGATTTTATGTTTATATGGCTTGAACATTGACACAATCATGCACTCTATGAGACAGCTTATTGGTATATAGCCAAAATGGTGGCGGCAATTACATTCCATATTTTGGTCTTATCGTATTGAGTTGATTGCTCGTAATTGCTAAATTATAAACTTCCCAGTTGACGTAAAAAAATATTGGTATAAAGGAATCTAAAATGATTTGTTGATTAATTTTCTTATTTCATTAATTTGTCTCCGTACACAGAAGGTGCTACGACAGTATAATAACCAAACATGATTAAACTATTCGGACAATAATATACTGTAATAAGTTTTTTGTGGCTATTGTTATTCTAGTCTTATTGTAAGTAATGATCCTGTAATAAGAGACCAGTTTTATAATGGACATCCAAAACAAGAGAGGGCAGCAGTCGTTCTTCGTCTGGCACCAACCTGGTTCCGATTTGGATCCCTTGAGATACTTGCAATCAGTGGGGAGAAACATTTGCTGAGGTAACTTATAACAATTTGATTGGTTGTTTTAAAACTTGGATTTCAAAAATATATAAAGATGAGAAAATGCTTTGTTGGAAATGTTTATTCGCTGCATTCTAGCGTCAGTAGTAAAGTTGTGAAAATTGTTTAAAAAAAATATCAAAAATTATACAGAAACATAAATGTAATTAGAAATTAAAAATTACAAGAAATATTGAATTACCTTCTTTTGAAATATTTCAAGCTTACTTCAAACTTACTTTTAACTCATCTAAATGTACAAAAATAAGAGAGTAAGTACTTAAAACAAAGATAGTTTTTAAAAATTTATTATGATATCAAAAAATTGGATTTTCTCCTCTTTCTTCCCAGGAAGCTTGTTGATTTCATCATAGTGCAATATAATCAAGACATTGATGTTTCTGATCCGGACAAATATTTAATGTTTTACTCAAATGTTGTTACCATGACGGCAGAATTGATTGCACAATGGCAGTCAGTTGGATTTGCACATGGTGAGGAATACTCTCAGTAAGGATGCATGTCACAATAAATCATTGGATAGGGAAGATTTTATCCCCCCCACCCCCAACCACAAAAAAAAAAAAAAAAATCCCAGGCCTAATGGTGTAACAGAGGCCTTGCGCTTGCATGTCTTCCCAGCACCACCTCTCATGCCTCATGCCCTGCCCTATTGTCAGTGGTTTTGTATAGTGAAATATAATAAATTTTGCCTTATAGTTGTATGTCTGAAATAAAGAGATGCTGATTGCCAGGATTTTGAAATCAAAGTTTAATTTTTTCTCTCTTTTCAGGGGTCATGAATACAGATAATTTCAGCATTTTATCTCTCACCATAGACTATGGTCCATTTGGATTTCTAGATGAGTACAATCCAAAATTTGTTCCAAACTATTCAGATGATGAAGGCAGATATAGTTTCGAAAACCAACCCTCAGTTGGTCTGTATAATTTGCAAAAGTTAGAAAAAGTGCTGAAGGTTCTCGTACCAGAGGATCATCACATCCAGTAAGATATGTCTTGTTATAAAGACAGTATTTTTAAAAAACATAAAAAATTACTTTCAAACATTGAATCATTAATATTGATACATTATTAGCTTCACTAGATTCATAAAAATGATTCTACAAATATCCTATCAATCAATTGAAAGTTCTTTTTGCAGAATATAGGAAATCGTTTTCAGCAGCAGGTGCAACCTTGTGGTTGGGGTTCTAAACTCGCTGTGCAAGTCGCTTGTGTCCTTGGGCAAACCACTTTATCTGCATTCTCTCTCTCTCTCCAACCAGGAGTATAAACTGATACCAGCATATGCTGGGAATTGTAAACTGACTCGCTGTGAGGAGGAGTGGTGATCCTCTCAAAGCGTTGCAGTCTGGCCCCCAACACTTATGAAAGAGGGATGGGCACTCCGAACCTGTACAGGTTCTACTATCGACTATTATAGGAAAGAGATTTTTTATTTATTGTGTCACCTGTGACAGCTGGTTGCCACTGTTGGCTTGGAATGAAATTAAATTCCCTTACTGCAATGTTTATTGTGTACTTGCTATATATTGAGAACTTCTAAAATCATATTTTTTTTCTTAAAGGTTGACAAAAATAACATCATTTTATATGGATATCTATAAATCCAAGTTCATGGCAATACATCGGAGAAAGTTGGGTTTATTGAATGAACACAATCATGAAGATAATGAATTGATCGAAGTTTTCTTGAAGGTGTGTTTTAAGTTTTGTTTGCCATTATGGTTTTTATTCATAAAGTCTTAAAACGAGCCTACTATTGCATAAACAAAAATACATCTATTAAAAGTATCATTTAAAATAATTGATTTGTATTTTCTTTTATAACTACCTTACAGATGATGGAGGATACTCGGGCAGATTTTGCAATGACGTTTCGACAATTGAGTTCTCTGACATTCAAAGAAATGTCATCAGCTGCAATCCCAGATGGCTTATGGGCACTGAAACAACTTCAGCAGCATAGAGATTTTGATAGATGGATGAAATTGTATGCTGATAGAATTAAACTGAATGGAGAAGGTGATGGGGACCAAGAAAGGCAAAAAAGAATGAACAGTAAGTGACATTATTATTATTTTAATAAAATGAATCAATTATTTTTTAATAAACTATAAAATATATTGTTGAGATTAGTACTGTAATAGTATTAGTAGTACAGTACAGTATCATTAATATGTTGAATTTCAACATTTGTTTATTATAGTTGTGTAATATTTCTGTAGCTTTACGTTGGTATTCCATAATTTTCAAGCCTACCTTTGTCCAAGTTATTGCTGGTTACCATGTGATTTTAGCTATAGTATTTATTTATATCTTGTATTTTGAGTAGTTATTTCACCACCTTATAAGTTGTAATGATATATTTTGTTATTGTTTTAATTATTATTCATTGTAAAAAGTTCATCATCATTATAAACTGGTGGTAATTGCCTATAAATTTCATTTTAGAAATAAATCCAAGATACATACTTCGTAATTGGATTGCTCAGTCTGCTATTGAAAAAGCTGAGAGAAATGACTTTGATGAGGTAAAACTACTATCAGAAGTTCTAAGAAATCCATTTGAAGAACAAGACATTGCAGAAAGCAAGGGCTGGGCAAGCAAGCCGCCAAGTTGGGCTAAGAAACTTAAAGTCAGTTGCTCATCTTGACCCCTCATTCTACAGACATATTAGTATGTTTTACTTAATTATGAATTCAACACAGAAAAGAATGCAGGAGACCCGCCAAATTTTCTTTGCTTTATCCTGGAGTTAAAAAAATCACAAAAGCATCCAAATAACCACAAACATATTTTATTAAAGAAATAACGCAGCACTTATGATGCGCCATTTGTGCAGATATTTGGATACATAAACAGCCCTTTAAAATGTACCTGCAGACCACACTTTGCCCATCTGTGACCTAAAGTATGGTACATGAACAAAATTAATGGACCATTGTTTTAGGCAATAATTTTCTACTGAAGTAGGCGTCAGTATGTTTCGTTGGCAAAGGGCCTTGCTGTACATTTTCTATAAAGCCTTGTCTTCATAGTTATTGCTGTATGTTTTAAATATCCTGTGCATTGAAAACAAGGCAATACCAGCACCTTGGCTAAGCTAACCAAGATCAGTGACTGTCTGTGTTGTTGGGTACCTCAGTTTCCTTTCTGACAATTCCTCTGGCTGTTCGAGCACTACTGGTTCTATTTTACCAATTTTAGTGACTTCTGAAAGCGGTTTAAAATCAGCTAATTCTTCTACTCTTCTTGGTAAATTAAACAACTTTTAGCACTGTCAACATTGACTTTTTATTTTATTAATTTTTTAGATTATGTAGTATACATGTTGCCAGTATCCAGTTGGGTTTATTGAATGCAGTTTATAAACTCTAAACCTATTTGACAATACTACAAATGCATTTTCAACATTCCTTCTTGTTCTAGATAGCCCGTAGTTACAAAAAGTTAATACTGTACAGTATTTATATTGTACCGTAGATGCTTGAATAAGCACCGCTCTCAAATAAGCGCCGCTCTCGAATAAGCGCTGCACCAAACATAATTTTTTTCGTTAAGCGCGCTCTCGAATAAACGCCGCGGCCCTTAATCGAGAGTATATAATATTACCGTGTGTAACGAAACAGGGTTTTAAATTCAATGTATACAGTGTTAAAATGAATAAATAACACAATGAAGACACAAGCATTTCTTACAAACGTTTGCTTACGATGATGGGACCTATGATAGGCCCACATAGAGGCCTTCACATTTGCACTCAATTCACAATTATTATTATTATGTGTTTTCATGTTTTGTAGTAAGGGAAATGCATCATCTTCTTCAATTATAAAGAGAACTGGAGAGTATCTTCATTTGGTAGTGGAGGAATATGCAGAGAATTTTCTATGTAAAGATCCTCGAAATACACCATCACTTATCCATCCATTTTAGCACACATGTACATTTTAAATTATAATTTAATATAATAGTTTAATAGTGTTGTGGTAACAAACAAGATTTTGTGGTAACACTTTCTTATATTCTCAAAGAATTCCATTTTCTACAATATGCAAAAAGCAGAAGCATTACAAAAATAATATGAGCAGTTAGACAAAACTCCATATCATTCAGCAACCTATCAACTGTTGGAAACCCCTGCATTTCATTGTATCCTTTAAGTGTTATTTAAAAGTACAGCATGTAAATAATGATGAACACAAAGGTTTAGACTGCTGCTGCAAAGTCATTTTAAATTACAAATTGAGGCAGAAAGAATAAACAATAAACTTTATTTTTATATTTATACATTTATTATTCTACTCAATACAATAGTAAAGGTAATAATTGTTTACATAACCCACTATACATACAGTACGTACTTTTACATTAAAACAAATTAGTATAATTAGGACATTAAGTAGTATCATCTTTATGAATAAAAAATGCTTAGTAGTCTGGATGGAGTGTGAATACCACCAGAATGTGGTGCAGTTAGTACTGATGACAGTAGAAAATGCTACCTGAATTATAAAAGATATCAAATTGTTATTAAAATATAAAGTTAATGTACAAGCAATAATCAGTAAACAGAGTTCTTCTGTGATATAAGTATGATTATAGAGCATTGTTTGGTGTCAGATAGTTTTGGTTTCATCAGTTGAGCTTTGATTCATTTCAGACCATTAATACTACTGTATAGCACTGAGTTTATACTCAGATGACTAGTTACGAGATTGCAAAGTGAAACACGTCTCTTTATTTACACAATTTACAGACCATCTAGTTATAGCACAAAGTGTATTCTGTAATACTGCTATAGTAAAAAACTCAAGCACCACTGCTTGAATTTCTGTTATGTTTTTTTTTCTTTTTTAAGTTCAGCCTTTCTTAATTTACCAAACTAAGCACATCACTGTTAACTACCACTAAAGAGATAAGAGAGAACACACACTTTATTACTAATTTTTAAGTATATTGTAAATATTTATACAATTTAACTACATTCAGACATAATTTTATTAGAAAAAATAATTGAAAGCCGACCACCATATTTTGAAGAATATTCACACCCTTGGCAACACTTGGGTAATAAAAATAACTTTACTGTTAGTATTCAGACTGCTTCTCCATTTTTTCCCCTATTCACCTCACTTTTACAGGGTATAATTTTCTCTGGATGAAACAAATGTCCCCTGACTCTGTAAACAAAGGCAGAGTACAACATCCCTCCCATAGCTACAAACATGACAGAAATGAATATGAGGATGCCAAAGGTTTCCGGCTGAGGCGCGATGATTACCAGCACAAAATGCAGCATGTCCATGAAACAGTTAAGCGAGCTCTGAATACCGTTAACAACCCCTCGCTCATTCTCAGCAATATTTTCCTGTAAAAGCTGTGTTACGGTCAAGTCAAACATCCACAGACCTGAAAAGGAAAAGAATTCACAAAAAAAATTACCATAAGCATATTTTGTTTAATATACAGTAATAATGTCTTGATTTATATACAGTGCATTATACAGGTTGAGTCACAAAGAGCTTGCAACATTATAACTCCTGGTCACTGTATTCATAGATTAGCTAGGTGGGACAAGTGCTATTTCCAGGGGAGCATACCTAATAAACATCCTACCAGGTATCTCTTGGGTGGATGGACAGACAACTAGACAGCAAGGGCTTGAGAATGCAACCATCATGCTAACCACTTCTACAGTACAAAATAATTCAATTTCATTGGTTCTCACTAACCTGTTCTTGACAAAATCATTCCTGCGAATAGCAAACCAACTGACCAATAGGAATGCTCGCCAATATCATCAGGCGCTATACTAGTCTCATTGCTACCATAGGTATCAGTGTAGTACATTGGTTCTTCTGTTGGTGGAGGAGTCCGTCGTTTATAGCCAATATCAAAAGATGATCCTGGTGCATACACAGATGCAACGCACAATGAAAGACAAAGAATCTGTTCAAAATTTGCATATATTCCTGTGCGTTCCAATCCAATACGCTTCCGCACCATCGGGAAGATTATAGTTCCCAAGACTCCCATCAGTGATCCCAAAGCCAGGAATATTCCTAGAACAGTTTCCGAGACACCTTGGCTGTAACCGTAACCATTGGAAACGGCATCGAAACCAAGAACAGTCATGTAAAGTAAAGAAAGACTAATACCCGCCCAAGACACTTGATAAGATTTGTATGTTTTAAATCCCTGATAAGTTGATGTAAACCACTTAAAAATTCGCCCAAATATTCCCTTTCTTCTTGTGTCATGCGCTTCAGACCTGTCTTGTCTTAAACCATTCTCTTGTTCTTCATTAGCTTCATCATTAATTGGTCTGTATTCCTCATTTGTTGGGTCTTCGTCTGTACAAAATAAATTACAATTAGGTAATATCAAAGGACAGGGATGAAGTTATGGTGGGGCGGGGCCACCCAGCCTTGAAGTTTTAAACCCAGTCTAAAGCTAATTTCATGGCCCTCCACCAGCCCTTATTAACCCACTTTTCCGTACTTCAAATCCACTCTTATTATTTAGAGTTTACCAATGTTATTTCACCCACCCCTAAAATATCTATCACTTACTCTTAGTTTTCTATGGCTACAACCCTGAAAGGAGTAGGTGGTAAATGTTTAAATACTGTTTTCTACCTGTTTATGACTGTTGGAATGTCATTGTTATTGCTTTGTTGACCAAAAAGAGTATTAGGGAGGCTGTTTGCTTGAACCGACTTTCCCACCCCCTGGATCTGCCACACATTTGCCTAGTAAGTAGGTAGATATTTAAATCAAATAATAATACAGGTATCCCTCCAATTAAAGACAACTTTTGGGACCAGGGTTTCCATGGCCTTTAGCAGCTTTGGTCTCTAATAATTAGAATAATAAAGATAAAAGACATTTATTAATACCGGACAACAGGAAAGTGGTCTTTATTTGGAGGTAGTCTTTAATTAGAGGGAGACATGTACTCAAATAATATGTCTAAACCAATACTATATTTAGCATACCTTGACTTGTTTTAAATTTTTTGACTGCAAGTTCTGGAACAGCCTTGTAAACTCTGTGAAGCTGGAAATACTCAACAAACATTGACGCTAAGTTCCAACTGGCAAGGAAAATCGCTGCAACTTCTAACGATAAATACGTCATAATAAAACCAACTAAAAACGGTGCTAGGATGTTGGTAAGGAGATCAATGCGGCGAATCACAGAATTCATTTCTGAGAAAGAAAAAAGGAACCATTGTTGTAATAATAAAAGCCACTGGCATCTTAACGGCACATTGGATGTTTTATTCAATATTTTCTGACATGATTGATAATGAGATTTATTCAACGATGCCCTTCTATGTCAAAAATAATGAGAAATGTACCTGAAAGTCTAACTCCATCTCCACCGGCAACTACAACAACCCAATCTTTCTGTATGCATATCTTCAAAGCTACGCTGGCAACATCTGCTATGCAGCCTATCACAATTATAACGCCTAGGGTCAAGATAACAAGAGCACCCCCTAACTGCTCCTTCAGCCAGCTTTCACACAGAAGGAAGAAGAGAAGAAAGAGGGCACACACCATGACAGATGAGTTTTGGATCACAAGGGAAATCCTAGTAGCTGAGAAAATAAAAATCCAATAGTTTGAATAATGAATACAATATCTCTGAGAAAATTTAGGATTCCAAAACAAAATGGTTAGATATAAGATCAAAGGATTTTTCCAAAACAACATGATGTTATTAAGTCTTATCATAAATAATATGTAAAAAAGATTTAAACATTCCGGCAGTGATAATGGTAAATTTGTTAATCATGCTTCATGAATTGTTTTTAATCTTGTTGAACTCTTATAACAGGATGGAAGTAACTCTTATAAAAAAAACAGTAATGCTGACATATTAGCAGAACTACTTCCATCTCCCTCTACATTATAGGGAGCATTGATATTGATTGAAATTGAATTCTTCCCTCATTTTTTCCCTTCCTAATTGGTATGAATCCATTATACACATTGTCATCACCCTAGGGGCAATTTTGCACAGACCAAATTATTCACATCCTGCTATACAATGCACAAATTTATTATGACAGGGTGAAGAGAGACAGGTTTAGATATAGTGCCTTGCACAAAGATCCTAAAAGAATGACCAGAATTGAACGCAACCATTTAACCTTTCAGTTGAAAGCCAAAACAAAGCCTTAACCGCTGTTTCACCTCTGTGTTTCTTCAATGAAATAATATACTTTTTGAACAATATAAGATCTATTATATCACAATAATCACACAATTATACTACACTGTAAATTTCGCTTGTGTCTCTCCACCCTGGAATATAAGTGCGTACCTAGAAGGATGATGTAGCAATTGAATGTATTAGTCTGTATCTGTATTAAAATTGCAAACATGACTGGAATACTCCCCAGGAAGTGGAGAAGATTGCACTTTGTCTCAGTTTGCCAAATTATTGATCCAGGGTTAATAATAACATTTAAAAAAATCACAAGTGCCTTGCATTCCTAGGCAAAAGGTACAGTATATATCCCTATACAGTATTCTTATTTATTATTATTATTAAAAATTAACCTTTCTATGGATTAATTAAGACACCAAAATGTATACCAATATTACTCAAAATTGTTTTATTGTCAATTAGTTATAGGAAATCATTCTTCAATTTACAAGAAATTATAATAATTAATACAGCTTCCATCAATTAAAGATACATTTCCATACGAAGTACATATTTCCTGGAACTTGACAATCCAATCATTTAGCAATTAATTATGAGGGCAATTAATCTGTAATTAAGACATTCTCTTGCAATAATACAGGATGTTTTGTAAAAAGAATGACGGATACAAACCAGTCATTAGTGCAAAACCGTTAAGTTGGCAATGTTCCCAAAAGGCAAGCTCAATTACAGTATACAATGAAATTGGAAACATTACTAACAATATTGAAAGTTATCATACATTTGCAATACATTAGTACATTATGTGTTAAATGTGGGGAACTTTGAACAGCCTTTGCAAGTAATTCAATCTCTAAACCTTACTGGGATTCAATTTTTACTACTAGCTATTTCGATTGGTAAGGCACTTTATCAAAAATCTCTCTATACCCAGGAGTGTATGTGGGTAACCTGGTAGATTTAAATACCAATTTGCTAATTACAGTATTAGCAACATTGCAGAGTGGATGCACCTTCTCTTAAGAAGTGTACCAACTGATATAAAAGTGTATTTCCGAATAAATCAATAAGTGATGTTTTTCATGCCTTGGAATTCTACATTTATCATTTATACAAACCTCTTAGACGTGGTGTCCTATCCACCCATTCACCAACAATTGCACCAAACAAAAGAACAGAAATGGTCCGGGCTAATCCAAAAATGGAGGTAAGTCGAAGCAAGCCATCTTCAAACCTTACCAAGTAAAGAGCCACACCGAATGACCACATTCGATCTCCCTGAAAATACACCAACAAGTCTGTCAATTCATTGTTGAAGAAAATATCGTTTTTCCGGCATTATTTGCCGGAATAAAATTCTCCCAACTGGACTTGAAATATAAAAAAATTAACATTTTAAAATTTCAAAGCAATGGTTTATATTTACTTGCTTTCACATTTACAAATCCAAGAATTGACTTCTGGTCAGTGCAACACTAGTAGGAAAAGAGAGGTACTTTAACCCTCCTTATCTGAGAGTTCTATCCCCTATGGTGACCACTTGTCACAAAATGATAATTCCATGAGCTTTGGTTCTATAACCCCTCAGAACTGTTTAAATATAACCCAAAATCACCCAGATTATCCAAAAGAGTTCTCCTACACCCGAACCAGTGTTTTGTGGCCCATTGTTTCCTATCGGAAATTGTAGGCCCTATTGAACCATTCAATATGTAGTAAAAAGGTACTGTAATTGTTGGTTTTTAACCACCAACAATGATGGCTCCAATACAACCCCATACATACCCAGGATGATAAAGCTTGACTGCAGTAGATAAGGAATGCATTACTGTGAATCCAGTCATAAAAAGATAGACAACAACCAGCATTTGCGACTGCTAAAAAAAAAAGACATGTTTACAAAGTGTCAACAACTGCCATTAAACATGATTGCCAGTGAACATGATGTCATTTAACATGATTGGCGGCTGTTATAATTAACAGACAGGTGGCAATCAATAACCGCTTGTCATACAACATGTTAAATGTACTTTTTATCAATGTTACTATTTATTTTTATCTTATTAATACATACATTTTGCATGGAAGGTGGCTAGCAGTTAACTGATGTTATCACAGGTAAAGAAATTTGGAGAGGGAAATAAAAGGTCAAACTAATTTAACATTACCAGTAACTAATATAAAGTTATCAAGTGCCAGTTAAAGATAAATGTATCACTCATATGATAAAAAGAGGACTTTACATCACATAGAGTAAGACTAATGACTGTTATGATGACAGGTAATGACATTTAATCGATGAAGGATCATGCAATAAATTGCATAGATTCACTACCTAATCATCACGATAGATACAGTAATGAGTAAGGACATTTACCTTTGGAAGTCAATTCAAGCAAATGTACAGAAAGTTCTATAATATGGAAATTACTGGTAAAAATAGCAATATTTTACAAGACTCGGCAGACATTGCAATGTGCAAAATATTAAAATGTATTGCTGGGATTTTTGTGTATTAAATTTCACAAATATGTCCTTTAATGAACTTCAACTCCTACCTGCATTTTAAGAGTTATTATTATTTTACATACGATATGTAAATAAGAATTTGTGATAGACTGCCCAATACAGTATAATAATATACTACTTATTTAAAACAACAAATGTAAATCACTACAATAAAATACAAATGTATTCTATAAACAATATTTTTTAGTCAAATTTATACTATATATTTTTTTTGTGCTTGCTACCTGTACCAGTTAAAAATTCTGCCTACAGTACCTGTTGCTGCATCATTAACATCACTCTCTTCTATTGTGCTTTCTGGTTCTACCGCCTGATCTAAATCCTCAAAACTGGCCCGCCTGTACCATGGGCCTTCGTCTTTTGTGGCTGTGTTCTCCTCTTCCATAGCTTTACTTTGGTGATGAGGGTATGTATTTATATTTGTCTGTCTAACCCACAAATCATCTGTCTCTGAGCTCTCTCCTGTCTTATCCATGTCATCTGCTTATAGTGAATTCTTTGGATTAATTACTACTGTTCATTGTCCTGCTTGATTTATGAAAATGTAACCACCTAAAAAAATATAATAAAAATATTAAAACAAATATATAAATTTCAAACTAATTTACAAAACATTTCAGCAAAGATGGAATACATTATGTCTGCAATTCTTAATTCACCTCACCTTACAGTAGTTCACCTCACCGTGACAAGTCTTTTCTGTATAAGTCCTGTTTAGCTAGCTAGCATGCCTGACTGCCAATCCTATACTCTGCTTATTTAAAGTTATGGGGCAGGATATATATACAGATAGGTCAATTATAATTTGACCTTCAACCTCTATTCTTCAGTCTATCTAGGATCATAGATAATGTGTTTGAGAATGACAATGGTAAAGTTTTTTTTTATCTTGTGTAACAAAAGTAATCTGTCTAGGATGCTTATAGTTATGGAATTTTTGGTCTTAGTTGGGAAAGTGGGTGAGAACTTAGATGTTTTAACAAGATGTACCACAATATGATTATTGATTAAATCTGTACATTCACAATATTTTGAATGAATACATTTCCCTGAAAATATATTCTTCAGTCTATCAGGATCATAGATAATGTGTTTGAGAATGACAATGCTGAAGTTTTTTTTTATCTTGTGCAACAAAAGTAACCTGTATAGGTTGCTTGTTATACTTATGGACTTTTTGGTCCTTGGGGAAAGTGAGTGAGAACTTGGATGTTCTAACAAGATGTACAGTACCACAGTATGGTTATTTGATTAAATATGTACATTCACAAATATTTTGAATGGATACATTTCCAGGAAAATATAATTTATAATGTTTACGTTCATTTTCATTGGTAATTTATTTATATTTTCCCAAAAAGTAGGGTCCCATAAGTCCAAAGGGAAAGGAAGGTCTAAACCAAGTAGTTGCCTTGAGACTCCATTCATGGCCCTGAAGTAATTAAAACATTCACAGTAGCTTTAATTAGATTCAAATAGGTACATTAATATTTTCAGTCTGATGACCTTAAGTGTGTTAATGATGACAGGGGGGGGGCCAATGCTTTTCCACACTGGACTGGTCTGGGCTCCCCCTTCCCCATACCTTAAATTGTTGAAAAATGTTTTTTAAATGGAAAAAAAGAACATTACATTCAAATTTAAGTCTGAGAGTGCCAAATCACTCCATCTACTGTGTAAAGGTGCCACAGCCATAACATTTTGCTTTGGACCCCCATTTATAAAATTCCCCCCAGGGTACCTTCTATTTTGAATTCCTGGATTCGCCTCTGAACATCACAGGAAAGCTGCATGGAAAGCTGTTATACAGCTTGATGGTTAAGATGCTTACCTTTTTAAGTTCTGAGCATGACACCAGAATTTTTTAAATATTTTTTTTGCACAATTATAAACTCAGCTTGATAGCCTTATGATACTTGATAGGATTTTTTCCTTTTCATTGTCTTTATAATTTTTTTTTTGGAGGTTTTATTAGGTATCATCACACTTTTTAGTAATGTATTTTGAGGACCCTACGGAAACAAGTTTTCCACCTTTCTCAATTTATTTTTCCAACATTGATTGTGAATATTATGTATGATATAGTAATAATAATGGTAGACTTATAGAGCGTAAATTATGGAGACCTCTATGCGCTCAATAAGAGCGCTAAGAGCAGTAATAAACCAAAAAAAGCAAGCATAATTTCATTCTTTAATTAACAAATACACTTGCTGTCGGATGTTACAATATACAAACAAAATAAAGTGTAGCAACATTATGATTTTAATTGGTATACTGTAAATGTAGTGCAAAATAAACCATCATTAAGATACCATAAAACCTCGAATTGAAGCCCAGTGGGCTTAATCTCGAGATGAAGCCCATCTAGAATTGAAGCACCCATCTTTAGTCTGCAAAATTAGCCTCGAAAAGAAGCCTTCAAGATAGCACAGGCTTCTTTTCTAGATAGTACGGTACATACACTGTACATGAATTTAAAAAAAAACAAATTAAATTAAAAACAAACTTGGTTTATACAGTAGTTTAGCTGATTTAATGCCAGTTAAATACACTCCATGATACAGATTGATGTTACAGTGGCCCTATTTGTGGCAAAGACAAGCCAAACCAGTCACTCGTCGCAAAAATGGATTTTGAGTTATTAATACAGGGTTAAAGAGTAAAATAAGAGCTATAAAATGGTAAAAAAACATTCAAATCTGACATTTCCTTATGAAGTTACAAGCATTTAAGCATACAGCTGTTTAAAGAACAATATATGAGAAATCAGCCTTCAAAGTTTATGATTTCAGGCATTTCTCATGCAGAAACTATCATCCAGAGCTGTCTCTTATACACATCTAGATGTGTATAAGAGACAGGTATAGATACATAAACCTTAGTTTAGTGAAATAAAATAGATTTTTAAAAATTTTACATTCTAGCATGTTTTTGCTATTTTCTCTGAAACACAATTTGCGACGAGTGACTGGTTTAGCTTGTCTTTGCCACATTTATTGTTTTATATACAAATTCACAAAATGTACAGCATTCATTTTGAAAAAAAAAGCCCCCCAACTTTACTCTGCAAAAGTTGCCTCGAAAAGAAGCCCATCCAAAGTTCGCAAAAAAAAAAAAGAAGCCCAGGGCTTCAATTCAAGGTTTTACGGTAATATAGATAACACCATGGCACTAATCAGAAGTCCTGGAATTTGGAAAAGGGTGTATTATACAGTATCGTACCTGTTTGCATTTTACGATCTAAATCTGGCAGGCCGCTTATAGCATACTTCACAGGTCTACAGGGCTAAGGCTGCATAATATCTCCAATCTGAAAACCCAAAAAATACATAGAGAACAAGTAACAGAAGGAAAATAGTACCAAATAACTTTAGTGCAAAAACACTCTAAAATAGAAGGTGAAAGTGAAACATTACCGTATGTATTAGATTGCCAAAGTGCAATTATTTTAACATCTCTATTTTAATATCATCGATCATTATAACTCCAATTTTTATTATTGTATGTTTTCAAACAGTAGATTAACTAAGTTGTTTGTTCTTTCACCTTTTGACCTTCTACTGTAGGTCTTCATGTGAATACCATGTGATCAGTCTGTGCACTATTTGAGTAATAATTAGTATTGAAAGTCCAATACCAATAGGGGCCCAGGTAGTTAAGGCTTTAGGAAGATCTGCCATTTTAAGGATTTAACAAGCCTATCTAAACAAATTCAGAATTTATAGGGATATTGTTGTTTTCAGTAATTTATTTTCTTGAAAACAGAAGCTTTGAAATTTATCCTTTAGATATTTCTAAATGTATTAAATAATTGTATACAGTAGACTGGAAACACATATTTAACTAGGCCTAGGCCCATAGTACTCAAACAAACAAATGTACTATTACTGTTGTGAAAAATGCTGATGTACATACAAAGCACAACTGTGAGTTTCCCCTGATTTATGATGTTTGATATTTGAGGTGCAGTATGCAGATATTTCGAACATTTCTGGGGGTTTTCAGTTTCACATAAATTTGTCTCTTACCAGATGAACTATATGTTGTTAATCATTTAACAAGTTTGTGAATAATTCAACACATTATAAACCGAGTAACAGAGACTTTATAAACCTTATGTCACAGAGAATTGAACAAACTGATAGTTTTTAACTGATATAACTAATTGAGTAATTTTATTTTAACTGAAGAAAACAGAAATAAATAAAAGAATTAGGAAGTGATGAAGCAGGCAGGGTTTAAGTTAAGGGGGCCAAAAAATATTTAGCAAATTTGGTTAATTCGGTATAAAAATAATTAATCAAATATAAATTGGATTAGCCAAAACAAAGGAACATAAGAAATGATGGTTTCAATTCAATTAGCATTTTCGGCAAATTTTGAATAAATACATTTAGAGAAAATCAGCTTTTATTAGGATTTGGCTATTTGGCTGATGACAGTTTAAATGCTGTAGGCTGGTAATGACATTAGGGCAATTCCATAAGTTTGGAAATACATTTAGGTAGCTTCCTTGCTTAATATATTCAGTAATAAGGCTACAATTAAATTCATATTACTTCAATATTAAACATTCCAGCCAGTACTATTGTTACATAAATTTTTCATTCTTTAACATTAGTGGTTGCAGAAAAAAATGGCAGAAAAGTTGTCCATGATGGATGAATACAGAAAATGGAATATTTTGAAGTGGAAATTGAAATAAAAATATTCTCTGAAGTTTCTTAGCCCACATGAATAAACTATTAACTGATAAAATTATTTAAAATTGGATGATGCATCTTGTCTGTCAAAATGGCCGAGATGTTTTGTCTGTACATTTATATGACGGAAATTTATGAAATTGATGGATGTACATAATGATAAAGGATAGGAAAATAATATTAATTATTCCTTATTATTCAACTAATAATATAAACATGAACATTGTTAAAACCTGTGTTACACACTACTGAGCTTAATTTTTTTTTGAATTTGAAACGTCTAACCTCCATGCTAAACCTACCGTTGATAGCCATGAAAAGTAGGGATCGCGAACAGGCAGAACAGCAGTCTTATTCACAAATCAGGAACCAGTACAAGTTTAATTTGGCAGTACATGGCCGTAATAGGAGTTCAACCGACACCGGATTTTGGTAAATGGTAGTTCAAGTCCCTAATAATTTTCAGTAAAATAGGTAGCGCAAGTGTCTCATGTCCTGGAGTGGCTGCTGCACCATGTACTTTAATTAGTAAAGTTACATGCAATGATAAAATAGGCCTATATTTGTTTAAATAAATTTAAGATCTTTAATAAATTAGTTTGTATTGTAGCATGTACAGCTTGTTTTATGTGACGGATGTACACAATTTGGACGTGGCAGATGTATTGAAAACTCACTAGCACAGATGTTGGCTTCACAGAGTGTTAGCTATTGGTTTAACATGT
>NW_022683792.1:877038-899561 GCF_011630105.1 Anneissia japonica | reverse complement strand
TTGGAGAGTGCATTTTTTACCCCCTTTTTTTGAAATTTTATTAACCAATTTTGGTGCCAGGACTCAAGGCACTAGTGCTTGTCGATGCTCTTTGAACCATTTTCTGTTCTGAGATTGGTAGGCTTCCTGGTTTTAGAAGATCGGGGAGAGAGAGACTCGATCGCGAGGAATAACCGGACCCAACCCAGGAAGTGGTGTCTCAAGCAGAAAAACATAGGGCTAAGGTTTTAGTGCAGCAATAAATATCAAAATGATTCTTTTGGACATAAAAAACAAAATTATTGAAGAAGCATTGTCTCACAAATTCAAGACTGCAAAAGATGGGTGAGTGTTCTTTACAGCTTTATTTTGATGTTTATGGTGGGTCCTAGTATTTCGGGCCTGATCTGGTTGGAGGGAGGCCTAGCCTACTAGGCTAGCTACTCTGTCTGTGAGCCAATTCACAGGGTGTTGGGACCATTCGTACATATCTTCCCTGCCTGACAGACTCCTTCATTACTTCGAGTCAGACATTCGCTAGGTCTAGATAAGTACCATTCTTCCTGTCACAAGTCATACATTATCTTGTCGTTTAGGCCTATCTAGTTTAATTATTTAAAAAAAATGACCTGCTCTCTGAGATTAGGCGTAGGCCTAGGCCTATTGTAGGCCTAGCCTAGGCTAGGAGTTTATCAGTAAATTGTAAGACACTTTTTAATGCATTTTGAGAGAGGGTATGGTATTACTATTGACATCATTTTGTAAGAATTACATTTGGTAGGTGTAATTAATTAATAATAGGACACAAATTTAACCAGGATGTGGCACCATCTGCAGGTTTAAGAAGAAGGAATTGCTGGGTAAAACTGTAGTTTCCAAATGCTAGAGAATATATATGTCAAACATATTTTTTTTTTAATACTGTCACAATTTTTGTTTAAATAAAATCTTGTTTTATGCTTGTTATGATTCATCAGGAAAAGGATATCACTTGGATCTGAGATAATCCTTGAGAAATATTTCTCCAACTTACAGTACTACTATAGTATACTATTTTTCTTGTTCATTTTCCCCACATTTTAATTGCATCATCTAATTTAAATATCTTAATGTATGTGAATTGTATATAATATTTTTTAATATTTTTTAATAAATAAATTTAAATTGAATTTTGAAGTGCTTTTTAAGTACAGTTTAAATATATTTTTTGAATTATTGTAATTGATCTTTGTAAATTGAATCCCAAAGTCAGCCAATGGCCGCCAAGGCTTCAATTGTTTTTTACTGATTTCAATAAAGATACCGAAATATATAAATTCAACATTGACTGTAACCTATTTAACCAATTATAACTATAATAATAATTATCATTAAAGTACAAAGCTGTTTTACATGAAAAAAGATATAAACACTAAATTCAATAGGAAATTAGAAAAAAATTGCTCGGGTAATGCAAGTCTTTTGTTGTGAAGCTTTGTTGTATAAAAATGTATTTGATATTTTTATCATTATATAGGTTTGAATATTTGCTTTTTGATTGTTGCACTTCTGTTTTTATTTCAGAGGAAAACCTGAGAGTATTGATATGCAAATAGCAGGTAAATCAGTAGTATTACATTATAAAAATACATTGAGAAAACATGTTGGTTGCATTGTTAAACCCAATAAAGATAATGGAATAGGCATATGTCAAATACAATTGTATAGTGTTAATTGTTATATAACTGATTATATTAAAGCGCTCTCTCCTTTCCATTTTTCAAATGCTTTTATAGATTTTGACGGTGTTCTTTACCATATTTCTAATCCTAATGGTGATAAAAGCAAAATAAGTGTCAGCATTTCCCTCAAGTTCTTCAGTGAACTGACACAATATGGAGCAAATGAGGTAAGCTTCCTATTGGCTGACTGAGTACCAGGGGCGGATTTGGGGGTGGGGGAGGGTGGACCGGCCCCCCCCCCAGCTCCCCTGGAAAAGCAAAAAAAGAAAAAAAATAGAAAGAAAAAGAAAAATTGATCGCCCCAGAGGTCATTTTCGGGTGTCTATAAAAAAAAATTTCTGACCCCCTAGGATGGTGCTATCTCGTTCGGCCCCACTTTTGGCCCCCTTTTGGCCCTCCCCTTTCAGACATCTCTGGATCTGCCCCTGAGCACTGTACATTAATAAGACAGTAAACCTTTATTAGTAAATATTAAAAATTAATTTATCAGTGGTGGATCCAGGTCTACCTGCCCACCCCCTCCCCTTGAATCTGCCACTGTATTATTGGATGTTTATAGTATGTTAATCATTATGAAATTGTATCACCAAGAAAAGTGAATTCTAACCTTTCTGATTATAATTATATTATAGGTAGTAAAAAAAATTTTATTTGATGATTTTAAAAGAATTTAAATCTCAGTGTAATTTGATCAGTTTTTTTTATGTAAATAAACAGCTTTTAGAAGGTGTGTACAAACAGTGGAAAACAAGTACAGAAGAAGGTTTTGACTTCACGATCCTATTTGATCTGGACAACCTTCCAAGCGATACCAATGATGCTGTCGCAAAAGCTTCACTCTTAAAACGTAACTGTTTCGCTGCAGTTTTTGAGACATATTTTGATGCCCAACAAAAGGAGAAACGTGTACAACGAGCCGTAATTCATTACAGAGATGATGAAACAATGTAAGATTTATTTAAATAAAATATAGATTAATAAAATGATTATTTAATCATTTACAGTGTATATCAACACCACTAATTTGACCTACAGTAGCACAGAGGTCAAGGCAATCTGGCAGAGGTTTGAATCTCATATTAGGGAGCTTTCGATTTGTAAGACGATGTGACGCTAGAACGTAATCACTCATGCGTGAACATCCTACCTGGTGTCCTACGTTCTCTGCATACATAGATTTGTCCAAATTGCGTTCCAGAATCTACTCGACGAGGTGACCTTAACGTTCTCGCATCCGCAGATACTTACTGGCGTCATTACGTTCTACGTCGTCGTGCAATCGAAAGCTCCCTACTGTCTGTTTTACTTGTGCCCTTTGTAAGGCACTCCATTTATGATGTCTGTCTCCCTCTATATATAGTATAATTGGTAGAATAAAAAAATTGGCATTCCTTCTAGAGACAAAAGAAGGAGATAACCCTTTGTCCATATTTGTCAATATAGATCCAGTGACCTGGCTGATATGCTGCAAGCACTTGACCTGTTGTGTCTAATTGAATGAAATGAAAAACAATAAAACTGGGAAAACATGTAGTTAGTACTAATCATTTTAACACAAATTGTACAAAATTATGAAGAGAATAATTTTGATAATTGTTTTTTGATTGGCTTCTCTTAGATTCTAAAACGTAAGCAACAAAGTGTAACATTAGTACTTCTTTATTATAAAAAAATACTTTTGCTGCAGGTATGTTGATGCCAGAAAGGACAGGGTGACCGTGGTTTTCAGCACAGTCTTCAAGGATTCTGTTGATGTTATCTTTGGTAAAGTGTTTATGCAGGTAAACATGGTTTATTTCTGTGATCATTATTATGAATAATATTATTATTATAATTTTACTTATTTCTGTGATCATTATTATGAATATTATTATTATTATTGTTATTATTTTATTATTGTTATTGTTGTTGCTGTTATTATTATTATATTATTATTATTCTATGCTTTGGTAGTTGACAATTGTACAGGGAATATCTCCCTTTGTTAACTACCATCTCATGTGAGGAAATAAAATTATGAATTATATGTACATATGATTTTATAATTTTGAAAACTCAAATGAAAACCCAGTACTGTATTTGTGACCCATGCTCTAATAGTAACCAACCTTAAAAGCTAATCTATAATAATGATCCACTATTCTAATATTAACCCAGTGCCAGAGGTTGTTATTAGAATACCAAAAATTCATACAGAAGGATAGGCTGACCAATGATTTTCAAATGAAAGTTTTCACTTTACAGGTTGGATTAAATTTATTTGAGGTATACAGTAAAACCTGTCTAAATCAACTTTGCCTAACTCAAATAATATCCAAGTCAAACTTATTTTAAATGGCAGATTGTTTTGTTTTCCATTAAATTAACAATCTTGAAGTCAAAATTTATTGAGCAATTGCCATTTTGGATTCGACTTAAGCAAGTTCAACTGTAATGCACTAAGGATAACTTGCAATGGTCAAAAGACAATCGTTTTCAAAGTAGTGTACTGCATTTTTAACATGCACATGGGCCATATTGCCCACAGGACCGAACGAAAGTGCATTATTGCTAAACACCGTGGATGGAATTGAACCAGACACTAAGGTAATATAAAGATCTTCATCGTTCAGTGCATATACAGTGGCTACCGCCAGTTTAGCCAATTGAACTAGGCTGCTCTCATTACTTAGCTTGTTAAAAGAATTACAAATAAATAGACAGTTTTTTGTTTTGTGTATAGGAGTTTAAAGAAGGTCGTAAAGCAAGTCAAACAGCTCCACAAGTTCTGTTCAGTCACAAGGAACCCCCAAAAGAATTGGATTCTACTGATGCAGCTACTGGTGACAATATTGGCTACATTACATTTGGTTAGTTTAGATTGAAATACTTTGTCTTAGTAAATTGTGATGATAATGATTGCAGCTCCATGCCTTTGGAATAAACTACCATTTAATATTCGCTCATGCCAGTCTACTGCTTTGTTTAAAAGAGCTCTCAAGACCCATCTGCTGTCTGCTGCTTTTCTAGTTTCTTAGTTTTCTTTTTTTTTTTGGCTTGCTTGCTAAGTTAATTTGTTTAGATACATACCCCCATTACTTGAGCACCTGTGAGTTATGAATAGGCAAGCCCTGTGCCTCAAATTGCCTGTAAACAGTGTGGTGATGTGCGAGGTTTCTTTTCTGGTAGTTTTAAGGTTCACGGTTATTTTTGGTTCCATCCTTCTGAAGCACATTGAGCACTACTTGTACACTTTATAAATCATTTAATTTTATTATTACTAGACAAGGATTGATTTTGAGTCATACTGAATTATTAAAAATTAATTTTGTTTTCACTTAGTGCTGGAATCAAGACATACTAATCCAAAAACAAAGGACAACACAATTGATTTGATTCATACATTTAGAACTTACTTGCACTACCACATCAAATGTTCGAAGGTAAAGGTTCACAATTTACACAATATTATAATATGATGATGATGATCAGGGGTTTCATTAGTAGCCGGCAGCCAGCAAATTCGACCAGTTAATATGACTTTTTTCGCCAGCTACTTTTATATCCCAGACCCCCCCCCCAGGAACTCTCCTGTAACTCTTGCTCATTCTCCTCCTACTCTAAACCTTAATGAAACCCCTGATGATGGTGATAGTTATAATAAAAATTGTGTTTGTGATGATAATAATATTCTTTTAAAAGCCAGGATCATGTGATATAGTTAGATTCATATCACAGAGCTATTTGAAGTATTTCTTTTAATATTTTTATGATTTTTAAAAAAATTTTTCAGGCTTATATACACTCTAGAATGCGTGCTCAGACATCGCAGTTCCTGAAAGTACTCAACCGGGCTCGCCCAGAATCGCAGAATAAGGAGAAGAAGACTATAACGTGAGTATAATAATAAATCAATCTTTCCTTCTTTTGAATAGAAATTGGAAATTTTGGTTCAGGGCCCCTGATGAACTAAAGCAGCTAAATTGAAGCACCGACACTATACCTGTTTTATTATTGGCAGCAAATAAGTATTCTGTAATTTCAATTGCACTTACATCAATTCAAACTTTACAACTCATGAAAGGTCTTATGAGCAATGATCACAGCAGTTGTCAGAAACTGTTTTTTCCACATGAACTTTGACCCAAATTTTAAAATTAGGTATAAAAAAGGTGGATGTGTTTCAGTAGAAACACAGCCGTCCATTCAGTAGAAACACAGCTGTCCATTCAGTACAAATCTCGATCATTAATATTATTACTATATTTTAAAATCAATTAACACATGCTTTGTTTTTTGTTTTGTTTCAGTGGACGATCTTTTGTTAGGACTTAAACAGAATTTATTTCATCACATTACCTCCAGCTCTAAGCATCTCCAGAATCTTGCACCAGAGAGGCTTCTTCGTACCCAATGAAAAATGCAGCATTGAATTGATTTATGCTATTTAAATTTCTTAGAACCACCATGTGACTAGAATAAGAAAGTTACATGGATATGCACTGCTTTTTGAATTGCCTTCTATTTTGTTTCCATAATTGTAGAGATATCTCTACTGTGGCAATTTAAAGCCGGGTACACACTGTATATTGATGTAAGCCTGGTTCTCACAAGAGCCCTAGTATCCAGATCGGGAGCTAACTGTTAGTGCTAACCGCTAGCACCTGCGCGAGAACGCCTGATCGGTTAGCGCTAACCGTTAGCGGTATCCGGATACCGCTACCGGTTAGCAAGTTGAGCGTTAACCAATTAGTTAACCAATCACACATACGCGTTTACACTTTCCAGTTTCTTATTGGCCAGTGATTCGATGATCATATTTTTGGTATCCGGATCGGGATTTTCTCATATGGACGCACAGCAGCTAATGGTTAGCAGGATCTGGATCCTGCTAACCGTTAGCAGCTGTTTGAGAACATAGCCTTAATCTCGGCTTTGGGTTTTTGATGACGCAATACTGTCTGCTGATCGTTGATAAAATTATCTGTTACACATGTGTCTCGTCACGTTCACACGCATTTTGTTGTGTTCTCCATCAAGTGCAGTGTGTATCTGGCTTAACAAAACCTCATCATTAGGTGTAATCTCGATTCATTTTATATTTGAGTAGTGATGCTTCCATGAGAGCAAATCTCTTACATACTGGTGTAAATATATCTATGTTTATTTGTTCAAAAGCCACAAAAAAGTTTGTGCTGCCCAAGCCTGGCCGACCAAAAGAAATTTAAAAAAGTTAGTGACATTTTTTTTTCCCTTATTGAGGAGCCCAAAATATTTAATATATTGGAAATGGCATTTTTAAAGCATTAATTAAATATTTTAGCATAGTGGTTACCATTCTATCAGCAAAAATGCATGGGGCGAGTGATGGTTGAGTCCTAGAGTTAGGCCTAGACCTATAGAAAACTCTGAATGAACCTGGTTTCTGTTTGTAACTCTGCTTGGACAACACAACATATTTTGGGCCTAATTTTTGGTTTGGAATCTAGGTGGAATTTAAATGTCAAATAGGAATACCAGTTGATTTTTGTATTTTATTTCAATCACAGTATGATTTTTTTTTTTTGTAAGAGTTTTTTATTTAATATTCCTCAAAATCGTGAGAGAAATGAGGATCAAAAACTATTTGATGTACACAATTAAAGATGAATGTGATTTAAATAAAGCTTTGACTAATAGGTTAAATGCAAGCTTAGAGAAGCACATTTAGTTACTATGTTTACTAATATTTCAAGGAAAAAGCAAAACTAAATTTAAATAATAGAATGCAAGATTTAAATTTAAAAGTTATATAAATTATCACTTAACAAATTTTGTAAGCAAATATGTATTTAGCATTGATATGTACTATGAAACATGATAAAATTTACTCTTATAAAACTTGCTTAATATCAGAATCATTAAATCTAGTATATTTCTATTGAAAATTTAGTTGTCATTCAGCATCTATATTATACTTGCGCTTTAACACACTTTAATCTAGTTAAAAATTATTGGGATAAAATTACTGAATCAAAAGTCTACCCTTTTGAGCACTGTGGAATTGCTGTCTCTTATACACATCTAGATGTGTATAAGAGACAGCTCAAGACCCATCTGCTGTCTGCTGCTTTTCTAGTTTCTTAGTTTTCTTTTTTTTTTTGGCTTGCTTGCTAAGTTAATTTGTTTAGATACATACCCCCATTACTTGAGCACCTGTGAGTTATGAATAGGCAAGCCCTGTGCCTCAAATTGCCTGTTATATTTTTTTTTTTTTTTTTTTTTTTTTTTAGTCTATTCCTTTCTCATGTTACCTTATCTTTTTTAGTTCTTTCTCATGTGAATTTTCCTTTTCTTTTCATTTTTACTTTCTTATGTAACCTTATCTATTCCTTTTCGTTATCTTTCTTAATTCTCCTGTACTTTCGTTTTCTTTGTCTTTCTTATGCTTTCATTCTCTTTACTTTCTCATGTCAGATTATCTTTCTTTCCTTGTTCTTTCTCATGTGACCTTTTCTATTCTTTCATTTTTCTTTCTTATGATTCATTATCCATTCCTTTTCATCATATTTCTTAAGTTTCCTGTTCTTTTCCTTTTCTTTGTCTTTCTTATGTTTCCTTATCTTTTCTTTCTCATGTTACCTTCACTTTCTTTCCTTGATCATTCTCATGTGACCTTTTCTTTTCTTTCATTTTTCTTTCTTATGTTTCCTTATCCATTCCTTTTCATTTATATTTCTTAGGTTTCTTGTTCTTTCCTTTTCTTTGTCTTTCTTATGTTTCCTTATCTTTTCTTTCTCATGTTACCTTCATTTTCTTTCCTTGTTCTTTCTTATGTAACATTTTCTTTTCTTTCATTTTTCTTTCTTTTGCTTCCTTGTCCCATTCCTTTCCATTATATTTCTTAAGTTTCCTGTTCTTTGTCTTTCTTATGTTTCCTTATCTTATCTTTCTCTTTTCTTTCTCATGTTACCTTATCTTTCTTACCTTGTTCTTTCTCATGTGACCTTTTCTTTCCTTTCTTATGTTTCCTTAACAATTACTTTTCATTATATTTCTTAAGATTCCTGTTCTTTTCCTTTTCTTTCTTAGAGAAAAAAAAAATATCAGACCTCTCACCTCAAGTTTCCCAATCCTTACAATCATATCCATTCAGTTTCCTTACCTATTTATTCAAGTTACAGCAAGTATCGTCGTGACTTTTCTTATTCCTTATTTCCTAACTACTTACCGCCTAATGTTGGATAGGCATCTCTTAGCAGATGTGATTTCAGAGACAATTTGAAAGTATTTATTGACTCACAGGATCTAATTGCGAAAGGCAGATTGTTCCACAAGCGTGGAGCAGCAACAGAAAAGGCTCTGTCTCCCCAGGAATTGTGAGATTTGGGCTGATGCAGGAGGAGTTGATTGGAAGAACATAAGTTACGTTTAGGAGCATACCAATGGAGCATATCTGCGATGTAGTCTGGAACCAAGTCAGTTTTGAATTTAAAAACGATCAGCAAAATTTTGTAAATAATCCGGTGTGTTAGAGGAAGCCAGTGTAAATCTTTCAGAATGTTGGTAATATGTGCATATTTTGGAGTTTTAGTGATTAGACGTGCAGCCGAATTTTGAATTAATTGAAGACGGTGTAAATGGAACTACAGTAAAAAGGAACTACAGTAGATATTCAGTACACATAAAATATTTGTACTGTATTAGACAAGACTCTTATACCTTGTTTAGCGAACCCACCGTCCGCTAATAATCATGATTTCAAATAAAAATTAAATTTTATTTTTGGCCAATGAGCACACCTATTGCCACAAAATAGTTTCAAAAAATGTTTATTATGCCCACCGCTGCCTTGAAATCTCCAAAAATAATATATGTATATTTCTTCCTAATTATATAACTTCAAAGCATTTAAGCATCCCATTAATACAGTGTTTACATTCACCAATAAAATGTTATTTTTATTTTTTTTCCGTCCTCTGACGATCTTAAAAAAAATGTTCACAAAACAAGGTATAAAAAAGTCTCGCCTTATGTATGTTTATGTTCAAGAGTGAAATAGAGTAATAAATACTCTTCTTTCTAATTACTGTACAATCCAATGTCTTAAAACTTGGTACACAAGACCATATCATTTTACATCTTCGTACATTACATTTACCCATTTTTATCACCGGTGGATGGTGAATTTAAATTTGAGCAAACAATGTGACCTCACCTTAAACCATCTGAGAATGCTACTACCCCAAGTTTCGCAATTCCATATCCACCACTTGGAATTGGATTTATTCCCAAACTACTGCACATGTTCACAACACGACCTTTAGCCTTCTTGACCAGGGGCAGGAATGTGTTTGTTACATCTATAACTCCAAGAAGGTTGATGTCAAATACATTTTGCAGCTCTTCTTTCGTCCACCAATCATACATACCGATTAAACCTGTGACACCAGCATTGTTAACCAATCCTGAGAGACCTATATATACAGGTAAATACAGACAATCATTGCAAGAAAATAATGTGCAAATAAAATGTGTTTAAGTCGGGTCTGCTAATATAAGTGGGGAAAATGACCATAGAATCTTTATTAGAATAGCGATTTACAGTAGTTCTAAATTCACAATTTTTACACTCCACATCCCTGTCAGTTGACATTATTCAATTTACATGTAAAAGGCAAAGGATAACTTCTTTCCAAATTAATTAATATGTTTATTCCAGTTTTTATTCAAATTATTGAAATAATATGGACATGTGTACTTGAGGTAAAAGATTTAAACCTTTATGGGATGGCAATAGCCTTTTCACTTCATTGTATGCCTTTTTTATGCTGTCAGAATTCCGCACATCCATATGAATACAATGCAATTTTTCTGATGTAGTTTCATTCAGTTTTTTAATGCCATCTTCAGTAAAACATGTAGCAAAAACATGACAGTCTTGTCTGTCCAGCTCCCTGGCCAACTTGTTTCCAAATCCAGTATCGCATCCTGTTATCAAGACATACTTCCCACGTTTTTCGATGTAAAACTGATTACGAATCCAGAAGAAAGTGTATATGGTACAGAAAGTGACACAGGTACAGGCAGTCCAAAATAAAATTCTGATGGCAAAAAAATAAATAAAGTAGCATCAAGACCCAAGTACTAGGCCTTGGCCAATTAAAATCCTGACACTTTCACATCTACTAATCCTATGCAGATTAATGGCATCCGGTAATTGCTTTTAGCCTACTTTATAGTTTAAGTTAGAAGGTGTAATGATTAGGCCTATGCAGCTAAAAACTAAAGAGACTTGAAGGGCTAGGCCCAGTTAGAAAGTAGCCAGTGCCTAGGGGATGGTACAGGCAGGGTGCCTAGGGGATGGTCCAGGCAGGGGCATTTCTGGGCCTACTCTACTCTACTGGACTGCTGAGTAGGGCGAAGAGAAAGTAGCCAAGGCCGCGGCTATAACCAGTATGCCTGGTCTACACCCTAACTAAACCACGGTATTGAGGTCTAAAAATGGATAGTATACCGGGCATGATCCACCTGGTGCAAAATATCAGTTTTGTCTCCCTCCATTCTAGCATCAAACCAACCAAAGTCCAATAACTAGCAGCGCTACACTTCGGTGGTACCGGTTTTTCGTCAAAAAGTTTGTTTTGGTGTTAGCGCCCCCTATAGTTATGATGGTTAGCACTCTCTCTTCATCACAGTGCAGTGAGTGTCGCATAGGCATAACCCCCAAATTATACCATTTTAAAAGTCATTATTATTAATTACGGTCATTGCCATCGTCATTTTTTTAGTATGTCGGTCGTCGTGTAGGCGAAAAGTCCCGAGTTCGAGTGCCGACGGATGGAGGATGACTTTTGTCATCTTGGGCACATCAGATTCGCTTCTGTATTATTGTATTGCCACTATCATATGATTTTGTTCACCTGTTCTTCAATCTTTTTTATGTCATTGATATGGTATTTTTGCCTATGTGAAGTCGAATAAATAATTAAATTAAACCTTTATTAGAAGACCTAAAAGGGGTCATGCACACTGACTTAACTGTTCTTTTAAATAAAAATAATTTTAAAATGCCTCTGACAGGTCGCAGGTTCGAATCCCGTCGGAAGCATTTTATTACACAATTTCTTTATTCATTTATTTATAGGACTACATTCGTTGAGAGCTATGCTACACGATGATATGATGTAGCCTATTTACCCTTCTTTGATGATTTACACATAATTTAACCATGGAAAAAAACTGTTAGGCCTAAGTTCAACGGATTTATATTATAGGCCTATGCAATTACAGTATTTAGTGTTTCCAGCCGTACGTACCTATAATAGAGTGATCTGGCGGTAATTTGAATCTGTCCAACCATGAAGCTTGCGCCTCTGTGGTCTAATGGATGACGCTCGCCTTGACAGCGAGAGGTCGTAGCATGTTATTCTTACTATTGGGTCCATCTGACTAATTTTTGCTGTATAGGCCTATACTGTTTTCATAATTTTTAAATGGGGGTCAAATTAAAGTTCCTTGAACTTAATTGACCTCCATCCACAATTTGTTTTTCCTATTGTTATGACATTATATAATTATGAAATATTATTTATATGTTTGAATGTTATTTAGTGTGTGGAAAAAGCCTACTAAAGAAAGAAAAGAAAGAAAGAACGATATCACAGTATTGTATTTCTATGCAGAATAAACATATTCATTATTCATTAATTTTGGAAAGAAGTTTCCCTTTGTCTTTTATATTGAATAATTTACTATCGTTATTTATGTTATCAGAATTAAAGCGATTATAATAATTAATATTAGATTATAGACTTGTAATTTAATGCAATGTAATAGTTATTGGCGATGGTATATATCGGTACATAACGAAGTTAAATTTTTCAGAAATTTATTATTTACTGTTGTATAGCCTAAAAGTCCCAAGTTTAGAAAAGTACAGGTGGTGGCTATTAAGCAAACATTAATAGTATTTAGTTGAGAAGTATTTCTGTAACTAACACTTTTTATATTTCGAATTCTAATTAAAAGCTAACACACACACTATTTGGTACATAATATTGTTGTATACATGAATAGCTTATCATTCGCCGTTGTATTGTTGTAAGTCTTATCATGCCAGAATATCTAGCTTTCACCAACAAATATTGACAATTTGTAATCTCCCAACGGCTAACTCAAAACGCTGTTAATTTTGATCAACATTCGACAAAAGATAGTTGGGTTACTCGGGTTGGCCTTTTAGCATTTTACATGATATGTATTTTATCCTTGGAGTTCCTACTTGATAAAAAATCCAAAGGAAATTCAAGTGTATAATGTAAGTACGTTGATGTTGTTTAAATATTATAACGTTTATAACAATGACATTAATCTAATGATGTGAGACTGCATAGGCAAATGTTACGTATTTTGATTATATGCATAGGCCTCTTGTAGCTCATAGATTGTTGAGATTCTACACATTTTAGATTAAAGTGAGTGATATATGATAGTCTAATACAAATTTAAAAAAACAACAACATGTATATATAGGGGCCTACTTCTGGAAACAAAATATTGCCACCAAATTCAACTATAAACTTTTACATTATTCTAGTAAAGTTTTTAATTACTAAAGTTGTATTCTTCAACTAAAAAAGAGGTCCGTTTCAGTTTCATACACGTGTTAGAAAAATTGCAGTGATTCGGACTATTCGAATCCCACTCTGGCTTGTTGGAGTCAGGGTGGAAAAAAACTTTGTTGATTTATTTTTTCTGACGAAGGTGTGTGTAGGCCAAGTCATGTTTCTTTATATTGTATTGTATCTGTCCGAGAGCTTACAGTACTTTTAACTGCTTCTCATTTCGATTAAGCCCTATTGATTTAAAAAAAAACCAAGTTTACTTTAAATATATGCTCAGAAATTGATTCACACGTTAACAAAAGGATCCCTTTGATCTTTTGCAGCCTGTAATCAAATTGTATGCTAATGCTTACAAACAACAACTGATCCGTTGTCAATAATAATATAAATCTAATGTGTTATGCCTACTACAACACCAAATTGAAATTACAGTATCAATTAAACAAACTTAAATGCAACTTACAGGGGACCTCCGTTCGACACGGTAAAACCGCATTATCATCATCATCGTCATTATCATCAGTGGCGGATTCAAGGAGGGGAAGCCGGTCCAGGGCCCCTAATTTGTTCAAAATTTAAACAAAAATGTGTGATATGAAGAAGATGATATTCAAATGTTAAATCTGAGAGTGCAATTTCCGGCCATCTAAAGGTGCCATAATCACAAATTCTTTTACCTCAACCCCACCCATGATGGGGCTGAGGTGATCCTCTATCTGTGAAATTCCTACGGGATCTTCCTCTATTTTGAATTTCTTGATCCGCCACTGATCATAATCATCAGGATCCCGGAATAAAAATCCTTGGGTAGAGTTTATATGATATGGCTAATAGGCCTTGGTCCAAAAATGTGCTTTTTATAAACTTGTAACATTATTTAGAGACCAGGTCCTGGATTTATCAATGTCAGCTTAGCAAATGTCTTGAGTCAAAAACGTTAAGATTTCCCAAAGCAAATATCTTAAGCTGATTTATTAAACCATCTTAGTAAAATTTTAAATTAAAAATCATCACAGATGGCGCATGCATACAAATAAACATTTTGATTAGGCCCTATTGATTTAAAAAAAAACCAAGTTTACTTTAAATATATGCTCAGAAATTGATTCACACGTTAACAAAAGGATCCCTTTGATCTTTTGCAGCCTGTAATCAAATTGTATGCTAATGCTTACAAACAACAACTGATCCGTTGTCAATAATAATATAAATCTAATGTGTTATGCCTACTACAACACCAAATTGAAATTACAGTATCAATTAAACAAACTTAAATGCAACTTACAGGGGACCTCCGTTCGACACGGTAAAATCGCATTATCATCATCATCGTCATTATCATCAGTGGCGGATTCAAGGAGGGGAAGCCGGTCCAGGGCCCCTAATTTGTTCAAAATTTAAACAAAAATGTGTGATATGAAGAAGATGATATTCAAATGTTAAATCTGAGAGTGCAATTTCCGGCCATCTAAAGGTGCCATAATCACAGATTCTTTTACCTCAGCCCCACCCATGATGGGGCTGAGGTGATCCTCTATCTGTGAAATTCCTACGGGATCTTCCTCTATTTTGAATTTCTTGATCCGCCACTGATCATAATCATCAGGATCCCGGAATAAAAATCCTTGGGTAGAGTTTATATGATATGGCTAATAGGCCTTGGTCCAAAAATGTGCTTTTTATAAACTCGTAACATTATTTAGAGACCAGGTCCTGGATTTATCAATGTCAGCTTAGCAAATGTCTTGAGTCAAAAACGTTAGGATTTCCCAAAGCAAATATCTTAAGCTGATTTATTAAACCATCTTAGTAAAATTTTAAATTAAAAATCATCACAGATGGCGCATGCATACAATCGGCTTTTTAATTTTAAGCAATTTCTAAGCTAAGCAATAATGATAAATCTGACTTAAGCAGAAAAATGGACTTAAGACGAATTTAAGCTGATTTCTAGTTTGATAAGTCCAGCAAACAACGTTATTTGAATATAATAGGCAAATTAATATTTTTATGGTCCGACGATCTCGTCGTGGCGTGGGACAACCGGGGGGGGGGGACGACGGGGGTCCAGGCCTATCCGATGTGGAGTTTCCCCTACTAATGCCCGCTTACCCCTCCCATCCCCAACTGGTGCCACCACTCATGGACGCATGCACCACTGAACATCTCAACAGGCGCGCGCAAGGTCATCGGTACGGTAACGTCACAACGCCAGGCTGATAGGTTTCCTCAGCCGTTGAAAAGCACCGCTGATCCAAACGTGTAGTGGGTAAGAGAACGTTTTTATCTCTTGGTAGTTCAAGACCGCCTTGGTTCAACAAGAAAGAAACGTTTTATTCATCAACTGTTTTGCGCTTGGAACCATATTCATTCGATTTTCTTTTGTGATCATCACCATTACCACCAATGCCACCACCTACTACTCGCCCTATCATCATACACTGTACAGTAAATTAGGCCAACATTGGTAGAAACAAAGTACATACACCTTTCGACTGAGGGTGTCCAAAGGTCAACTGCACCGCATCTCATTACTCAACTCAGGCGTGTGCATAGTCAAGATGGGTGCTTATTAGGTAAGTGTTGCCATGTTGACAGGAGTTACCATAGACAATGTCATGTTCAATTGTAGCGTGTGATGCCTGTCTATACCAGGAACCATTCAGGGAGATAAATGCAAATTGTTACTTAGTGTCGCCACTCAAAAATAAAGGCGAAAAAGGTTTTAACGTTCAGGTCATTTCATGTGATTTAAAAGTTTCTTTTTAAAATAGACCAACAAATCCTTTTCCAAAATGAAATTTTAAAAAAAATGAACATGTTTTATTGATTGTGACACACCACCATGATAGAATATAAAGTAAATAGAGGAGCAGGAAAAATAATGGTTTTTCAAAAAGATCAAACACCACATTGATGTGTCGCATCCTGTGAGTAACTTGATGCTGAGGCAGTGGCTTATCCGGGAGAAGACTGTGCACCCTAAAAAGCTTGCGCCACGCTAGTGGCCTACCATCCCCCACTGGAAATGTTTAAAAATGCTACGCTCATGTAGTTTAAAAAATCCTCTCATATGACCTTATTTTGCGAGCTAGTGTCCCCTCACTTATTCATCAAGTCCCCTTAACATCAGAGCCCTACCCCCATTTCAAGGCTCCTAGATATACAATTGTGCTGAGGGAGGCGTAGTGATGGTAGAAAAGTTTGGTGATTAGAACTCAAACTGAAAGTATAATTAACCAATTTTTAAGGCTATATCTGGATTTTTCAGTTTGTTTTAAAGAAAATTGTGTCAGCATTCTTCTATTTAGTGTAAAAGGAGATAAAAAAAATATTTTATTAATAACTTTTTAGAACCAACATGAATTAAATCCAAGAAACAGCCCTGGTAATATTTTGCAAATCAACAAAATAAGCTATGAAAGTTTATTGAGTCACAGAGCAATATGATAATGCCTATGTCCATAAACAGCAAGGTGTGAAATTGCCATAAATACAAAAACAGAATCAGCATTGTATTTTGTTTGTAATACAAAAGCCCTGGTTTGCTGATGCCTCAGTAGTCGTAGCCCATCATGAATTGTGACAATGGTGGCAGTAGTAAAGGTTTGCATTCCACTGTCACTATAAACTGTGACGTTTCTTTCAGTATTTGCAGCAAGGCATGAAACAATCTAGTTATCCGTACCATCACACCACCATAGCCCATGACAATTATATCAACTTGTATCTGCCGTGTTATATAGCAATTAAAGCAAGAAAATTACATGTAAGTATCAGCATTTATTACTTTTTAAAGTAAAATACCATAAATAAATAAATTGATATGGAGCTTCATCATTTAAAATATAGCACTGATTCATTTGGTGCTCCTCCTTGGTTTAGTCACATATTATTACTGGTTTTTACCTAATGTAAATCCACCCTTTGGTTATGGAATACTGTATTCTCTGAGTTCTATTGTGCATAAGATGCAATAAATAAGCCCTATGTTTGAGTAAGAAATAATTAACTTTCAAACCACTTTTAGCTTTTGTAACACTTTGTGAAGGAGATTTTAATTTAATTTAATTTAATTTATTTGTTTCAAGTAAGTCTGAAGTGGGAAAAACAAAGTTAAGTTAAAGAATATACCAAGTGGCTATATCATATTAAGTCATTAATATATAATAATATATAACTTTTGTAGAATGTGTTTCAATAACTCATTAATACATAAGAAATCTAAAGAAAACAAGGGGAATGATTGATTAATTAAGTGATTGATTAATTGAAGGAGTAATTGATTGATTGATTGATTGAGAACTACTGACAATGTACTACTTGAATATACAACCAGTAAATACCATGGTGGCAGAAACACAGGGAATCAACAAAATTCATCATCACCATCATCATTATCATCGTTATCATTATCATCATCATTACTGGCAGTCCATTGCAAGACATATTCCTCCTCTAAAGATTTCTATCTATGTCATAGTTGCCAACTTATACGGATTGACCGTGAAACTCACGGATAATTTATCATTTAGCAGATTTACTACGGATGAACAAAAACTCAGATTTCAAGGTTACTCACGGATCAAGATTTTTAAACTAATAAACAATGATTTGCGAACTGCATATACAGTAATATGCAATAAATAGATCATTTGCCATTTGTTTGTAGTGTTTATAGTGTAGCAAAGAGTAACCCTAGGCTATGTGCAAGTCCAGTACGCTCGACGTTAGAATCGTAAACAAACGACGCCCTTTACGCCCGCTACCGTCAGTGTGGTTTTATTACCCAGTAATGCACCGCACATGGTTTGTTTGTTTGTTTATCTGTTTTCCACATGAAAGTACTGTCTGTACACATCGTGATTCATGAATAAAGTGAATTCGTAAAAAAGTTTTAATTTTACACCACACAACTGTCGGGTACTCATCTTAAGTTTACAGTACTGTACTTTGGTCAAATTTTTAAATGAGTATAACTTTTTGGTTTTATTAAGTTTAAATACATACACTTGACTTAATTTAGTGTCCATGATCAATCAAATCAGTTCAAAGGCTTGTCAACCTGGGGCCCCTCCCCTGGCCCCCCCAGCCAGTGGCACGTTGCTACGCAACACAAGTTCTCACAGATTTCTTTTGGGAAAAGTTGGCGACTACTGTGTGCTATGTGCACATCTTGCTGTAGCTTGAACAAATATTTCATTTTTAAATCTTGAAAAGAGCTGAGATAGTGGTTGGGAGGTTGGTGCTGCTCTAAATTAAATCCTAAAAATAATATTAGTAATTTCTCTTTATAACTTTGTTGACTACAGTTGTCCGGTAAATGAGTTGTCTTTTCAGAATAATAATATACTTTATCCATATCAAATTTAACATTAACAATATAGTAGTAAAAACAATCCACTAGGTGGATGCATATTTGTATATACAAAATTAATGGTTGATATCACATTAAAAAAATGTGATACTGTTCTAATGTTAGGAATGTTCAGAGTCTATAATTTATGGTTTTACTGTATAATAAAATTAATGTTATTAAATATGTTTTGGCCCCACCTATAGTGTGGTTATTGAGTGAAATATAATGCTTTGGGAATTTAAGCCATTGCATTTGGCAATCAATTTATTGCTTCAATGACAGTTTGATGTACAGTACTATAGATTTTGTGTTAACGCCTTGATTTCTCATGGTATCTTGTAATTTAACCAGTTGCCCATGAAATTTAATATACATATGTTAGTTTGTGTGCATATGTGTCATTTCACAGATTATAAGAATTGTTTTTCCTTTGGAATTATTGTCAGAGCTGGTATGATAAGTTTTATTTCTAGCTTGTTTTATTACTCCATGGTTCCGCCAAGAGTTAATTTTTTTGTACTCTAGCGCCTTTTAGTTAAAATGACAAAACGTTAACAGTTTTGTCAAGGAGACGTCATTATTTTAGAATGTGTTTACCAGTACAGTAGTGATAGATAAAAGGCCTTTCAATTGGATATACTAAGCAGCTCAATTGATGCTCTTTTTCCATTGTTTTTGTTCAAAGTGATGAGATTAGATTTAATGGATTAAGAAAGATATACTAAAAGTTAAAGTAAAGCTATTGAAATGTGTAATTGGTAGTAGAGTGTCATTGAATGTATTTTTAGGGATCACTGGTGACTTGTTGTTTTATGCTGGGTGTGTTTGTGTCTGAGGTGGGTGTCATAATTCAATTATTGGGTTAGACCAGTAGCAGAGGATTGGTCCTGCAATCTGCCAGTATATATTTTTTATTTAAGCTTTCTAAAACCAATATGCTGCTGATTACATGTTTATCATACAGTACATGAATTGTAAGTAGCCCATTTTAGAAATATATTTTTGTTTTAAATCTTACAACATATAGGAGTGAAAAGCGTTAAAACAATGTACTGGAGAGTATCATACTACCGTCATGGGTAATACTTCTTCATTTTTGATGACAGTTATGTTTTTAAAAAGGACAAAATAATTAATCACTGGATTTTTTGTCTTTTGCTCATCTGTGAGGATGAAATAATCTATCAGTGAACACGTATTAAAACAGATCTGTTGAAAATAATTTTTCATTTGAATTTTAATATATCCTGTCAGGTAAGATCAAAATGACCAAAATCAAAATGAAGTTTAATTGCTGTATATTATAAATACGGTAAATTAACTTGCTTAACGGTAAAGTCGGCTCGGATTACAAGGACACGATTACGTAACGTAGGCATCTAAGCCAGCTTTGTTGTATTGTACCACCATTATCATCTTCTGGCTGGCAACAACGTACTTCAACAATGCTAACAACAGCATCGAAGTAGTCTCATTAGTCTGGTTTTTCAGAAATTATTTGTAATATTTTGGGTAAACACCCAGCAAACGTCTGTTTTACGAATAGTCGATATTACCAATGACATTTGCCCTTTGCATCATCGACCAAGTAATAACGTTAAAAAGTCCGATTGCGTATGTTTTTCAAAGTGATAATGTATATTTTTCTTAATAATAAAATCAGATTTGTTGTATTTATTTATTGACAATTCAATCTTTTCCGTTTCTGCTATAATAGTCACTATTAATTCAATTTCAACGAACTACCACCAACGCCAGTCGTTAAAATGAGCGCACATGTTTACGATGACGAAATAAAAAAGTGTGTGGAAGTCAGCAACTTCTTTGAAACCGCGAAGCTAGATTTTCACGAAGTGCATGTAAACAACACAATTGAGCGATCTAAAAACTACAAAACAGGACAGAAAGGTCCATAAAGTATACATACGTTTTAATGAAAATTAAAACAATATTTTGTTAAATGGAAGAATGCTAGCTAGCGATTAAAATAATTTTCGTTTTTTATCGAAGGTAAATGTAGCTAGGGCCAGGGCCTAGAGAATCTACCACTTAGATTGCGATAGAACACGCTGCTGCACTGGTCGTTGGTTCATACTGGTCGGCTAGGTTAGGTAGTGGAAAGAAACAAACCGAGTAAACACTGTCTCTTATACACATCTATTGAACAAATACCACTTGGTACTAGAGGTTCGTAAAATACAGTAGATGTTTTATTAAACAAGCCTTTCGACCGTGTGACGTCGACGGCCTGAAACTGGCTGGCTGTTTATCTGGCTCTAACTTGGCATTGAACGCGATTAGGGGATTATCGTATCATGTTTCAAGACGGGTATATCTAGATAAAGTTTGACGTGAACCAGGCTTGTGGCTCCACACAGTAGGCCCTATTGATATGTAAATTAATTACTTATACTTCCTGTCAGTGCTTGGTATTTTTGTTTTTAGTTTTTTCAATTTACTTGATCTTGAGAATGGTTCCATGATGGACCCGAAACGAAATAATAATTTGATTTACTAAATTTCATTATGTAAAAATAGTTATGCTTTAACATAGATTAAAAATATGTTACGCCTTACTTATTTTTAGTCCATGATCTTTTTAATTAATTTTCTTTTTTTTTATTGGAAATTCCGTAGTGCCGAGTAAATTTATCAAAACCCATTAAGTTTACAGTAATATGAAGAAAAACAAATTTAGTTTATACAGAAATAGTATCTAAAATGATCTCAGTTTCCAAAGTTAAAGCAAAAGATCTAATCTAAACACAAAATATTAGGCAGGATGTATTTGTTTGGAAAAGAACCTACTCTTTTGTGAAATTAAGAGGTTTATAGGTGAAAATTTTTCCTTTGAACTGAGATCAATATGTGATTTTTTTTTGTCTTTAAAAGCATTTGTTTTTTTAACAATTACAGCAAATGCAAATAATGTTAATGATAATCGAAAAACAATGGCCATTGAATAACATTTTTTGATAGTAGAAATAAGTTTTAAAAACGTTATTTCACTAACAAAGTAAAGGAATGACATAGAGTATACAGTATTTCAACTACCAAAATATGCAACTCATAGATAACCACAAACTTCACTTTTGTTAAATATCAATGAATTAACTTTACATGTTATAAACAATGCAAATAAACAGTAGTTAAAGGATGTGGATCAATTATGTTTTTGAATCACAAGTACATGTATGGGAAAAGGGAGAGGCTTACTTTCTCGCAAACTTAGCGATAAATTGTCTGCTTAGAGTTTATTCAAAGAAGTATTGCTTTTAGTAAACTGAATAATTAGGAATACATTTATTTAAGCAACTAAATTAGTTACATACTTGGTTTTTACTCATCACTAACTAAATCCAAGTGCATACTACTAGCTTAGAATTATGTATAGTTACGTATGGCAATTATGCTAAAAATTAAAATGGCGTGTGATTGTGAGGGTAGGGTGATTATGGTAGGATTATGTGGTTTTGCTAAATCCCACAAACCTCCCAAAACACACTGTAGAAAATTAAACAATTCAATTGTGATTGACTGACTTGGTATATCAATAAGAAAATTAAATATTCATAACTATTTTTTGGTTAAAATTTAGATTTTTTATGAAAAAATATTTGCAAATACACCACAAACCTCTGAACACACTGTAAACCCCATCTAAACCATACAATTATGATTGTAGAACAACTCTCTTTTTCTTTAAAAAAAAAAAAAAATAATAATTTGATGTTCATACTAACCCAGTGTTTGTGGGGTTTACCAATACACAGATTGAATTTCTGGAAAATTGTGATTCCGCTTCCGTGAAATTGGCCACAAGTAAATTATTTTAGTATTAATAAATGCATGATTTATGTTGATTTATTGATTATGTTG